>NW_015525947.1:0-961 GCF_001515645.1 Sinocyclocheilus grahami
GTTGTTGTTGTTGTTGTTGTTGATGTTGGTGATTTTTTTTTTGTCTTAGAGTGATGTTTTATTGAAGGCACTATTGTAGGAGCTGTTATATTATACAAAATGCTTAAGTATAATGACGTATAAGTATAATTTACCTCTCATCGTCATTTATTACATACATATTTTGGATCAAGTAACATAAATTGTTGCAGTAGAAGTATTCTGCATCTTCCTCCTTTTATATTTTTAATGAATGGCCTTTGGCCCCAATACCATCTTATCCCAAATACCACATTTTACATTTTTCAACAGTAACTGAAAAACTATTGATTTATTGTGCATTTTATTTTCTCACCACAGGGGAACATAACACATGATATTAATATTAATATATTAATGGATGATTAAATATTCTGCAGTGCATATTGGGAAACTATTCAGGAAAGTGTTGCGGTGGGTTTTGTTGCTCTTAACCGACAGGCTTTAGCCCCATTGTATTCTGAGTTGCGCTCTCTTTTACAGCATCTCTAGCATGCTGTCATTTACCACACACACTTATTTTGACTCATCGCTCAGTTTGTAAAAACATCTATTAGCACTTTTTAAATAGACGAAATCTTCATCCTCGGGAATTATATCAGTACACCAGTTAATCCACACAGAAAAATAGTCACACATCAACTTTACAGGTTAAATAATAAACATTTGACTTATACATGAATGCAAAAAAAAAAATGCAAGCTTTATTTCTTTTTCTTTGTAATGCTGCTCTAGACTTGCTTTAGTTTGGTCTTCCAGTGTTGAGTGTTTCAGACGTTTCCTCATTAGTTAGTGGAGGACATGCTGTATGAGAGCGACAGGTACAGTACACACCGATGACCCACTGATCCCGTTTCAGACGAAGCGTGCAATTTAACTCGCATGTGCTGTGCTATTAAAAGACACATTCAAGCTGTAACGTGTAAATAAAATACTAATACAT
>NW_015525948.1:0-961 GCF_001515645.1 Sinocyclocheilus grahami
CCCTCGTCTCAAGAAATATCTGCGTCCACACGAAACCACGAAACCAACACAAAACGACTTGCCAGACCAGTATGTGGCACTGTAATTCTGCCACAGAGATACACTAAAAACGGAGAAGAAGACTTGGACTATGCGCATAAACCTTGCGCACGGTATACAAACGAACATGGAACAATACATTTATTAATCTGTGTTAATGTTAGTTAATAAAAAGACATCGTTCAGTGTTTGTTCATGTTTTTGTTGCTGTTACGTGACAGCGGTGTCTGACTAGGGGGCGAGACGTGGGCTGATGACGTCTTCATTTCAGAAAATATACGGATTCGCTGTCCACACGAAAATGCAAGGGTGGCGTTTTCAGATATATCCACTCTGGGACCCGGTTTAAAAAAATATCGGTTTCACTCTCCCAAAATGCCGGAACCGTGTGGATGGAACGCCTATACGATACAAAATTTAGTGTCTCCGTGTGGACGGGGCCTTAGTCTGTCTTGGATTATGCCTTTGATTTGTTGTTTTGGACTTTGTTTGCACCTGAATGTAATCTCAAAGGCCTTACTTTGCATATTACACAATTTGCAATGATGATTTGAATAGGATATCTTTTGTTGTTGCTGTTTTAGGCAATATTTCATATTAAAATAAATAATGATAAATACATTTTATCATAGTTTATATTTTTATTTTTTTACATTTTATTTTGATAAGTTCCATTCAAGTTATTTACACCAAAAGAATGCTCAAAATCAGTCTCAGCAGCAATACCCTTTCAGAAATAATTCATATGAATTAATATAAATTAGCATGTACACTTTAGTTACTATTATGCACCCTTTATGATTAAATAAGGTCCAGAGGTGTTCCTTTAAAAAAGGCACTGCTCCACTGACAGATTTTGCACCCATTTTTTATTTGAGAGTGTACAAATCATGTCAAAAAAGTTTTCAGACAATGGGGAGGT
>NW_015525949.1:0-961 GCF_001515645.1 Sinocyclocheilus grahami
TCCATAGCAAGGTTAAATCAGTAAAGTATCAAATCACTAAAGCATCAAATCAGCATTAATATACACTACCGTTCAAAGTTTGGGGACAGTTGGATTTTTGTTTTAAAGAATGTATTACTTTTATTTAGCAAGGATGCATTAAATTGCTCAAAAGTGACTGTAAAGGCATTTTTAAAGGGAAAAGATTTCTATTTCAAATAAATGCTGTTCTTTTGTGCTTTCTGTTCATCAAAGAATCCTTATATATCGGGGTTTCTACAAAAACAAAACAATTGCTTTCAACAATAATATTAAGCAGCACAAATTCAGTACATTAGAAACATTTCTGAAGAACCATGTGACGTGTGACAAAATTCAGCTTTTTCCTGCCATTACAGGAATGAATTACAACAAAATTTATTTTAAATTGAAATGGTTCACAATATTGTTCTGACTCTTTTTTATGAAATTAATGCAACAATGGTGTATTACCTATATTAACACAGTGAAGGTAATGCCAATCATTTAAAAAGCTTTATTTTATACTCACTTTTGTTTTCATTTTCTGAATGTATGCAATTAGACACCTGAAGCGCAATTCACCTAATTTGCATGTTTGTTCAGTTCATTGCTTGCAAATTATTTCATTATTACTGACTTTCGTCTATGTACATAATTACCCGAAGAAAAATAAAATAATTTTATCCTTAAATTCATTAATAATCATTGAACATTTTCAATAAAGGCTTTCAGCAGTGAACTAGTTTTGCTGTGGTATTAAAATTGCTTTGAGAGAAATGGAATTTCATTGTACTGGTATCTTGCAACTGACACCTAGAAGAAATAGAAACTAATAGTTTTAGGTGGTTTGTGTGCATTTGTCATACCGAGCGTTAGCAGCTGATCTATGGCAGTAATGACTCTCTCACACTCGTCATCTCGTGTGTGCAGCCCCCATTCTCCCTCCTGAGGGGTGTACAGC
>NW_015525950.1:0-961 GCF_001515645.1 Sinocyclocheilus grahami
CCATCTCTGCTAAGGTAAATGGATCATCCAATACATTTCCAGTTTGTGTTGCCACCTCGCCCGCGCCATTTGTTTTCCTTCTTCTTCTTCTTTTCTGCTTTAGATGTAGACTCGGGCCGATCTCAGTGTGATGCTGCCTCCTGCAGGCCGCGCTGGAGAAGCGCAGCCAGTAACTCACAAAAGTGCCTCTGTAGAAAATGCGATAATCCAATATTAGATGTAACTTAATATATAGCCTTCATTTAAATAAAAAAGTATAAACAATTATGGTAATGTTACTGTAATTGTTTGGGTGCTGTGTTGTTTACACATTGAACCACATTTGTCACACATAATTATTTTTCAAAATTTCTCATAACAACTAAAAATGAAGAAACTGGTATATATAAAGAAACATATGGCCATAAAAATATGACTTCTTTAAAAAAATGAAATTATTTAGCATCTAGTAAAATAAAAACTGGGAAAAAAATCACTTCATCTGGGATAACATTATGATAAATATTAACAAAGAAAAAAATTAATAACAATAATTTTCCATTCAAATTCCATTTGGCTGTTATCATGTGTATTGTATTTTTAAAATAACCAACTAGAAGAGGGTTTATTCAGAATGTTTTCATGTGTGTAAGTGGTTGGTTGTTGCTATTGTTAAATAAAAGTTTAGACGATCAGAAAAGAGAAGAAAATGGAATTCAAATAGTGGGAGGGAAATGCATTGCAGTGTTTACAGAAACATCTGTTACTAGATTTAACAAAATTACAAAAACATGTGCGTGTGAAACTAGTCTACACTCCCATCATAAACACTGCCAAAAATTGCCAAAGTGTTGCTTCCTTCCCAGCATTGTTCTGCAGTGCATACAATTATTTTGATTTGAAAGCAAAGAAGGGTTTCTCATCACCAGTGCCCATGCAGATCAAACCAATTTAATGCTGTTCCCTGCATTTGGCTGAAATG
>NW_015525951.1:0-961 GCF_001515645.1 Sinocyclocheilus grahami
GGCGACAGGCTCATATCGGCTAAACGATATATCGGTCGGGTTCTATTTTGAATGCTAGTGTAAACAGGATTCACAAATTGCTGATATTCAATTAATATTTAACGTTCTATAATTCATTTAAAAAATCTTGAAAAGAGAATGTTTATTTTGCTTTTGAAACAGACATAAGAGGAACTACTTCCACTACTGTTCAGTGACCAAATGGGCATGGCTTTCAGCCAATGCTGACCAAATAGTAATATATATCAAATGATTAACCAACAACCGGGCTGATATATCGATCTATAAGTACTTTCAGGGAAAAGGCTGACAATGAACACAAACAGTCAATACATTCTCTGTGTGTGCTCTTAAAACACATCCCAACATCTGAAGATAGTTCAGAATCACATCACTGAAGCCATGTCAGATTTAAATGAGGACAGATTACACGTGGACTGTCTATAATGTAACATGAAAGACTTCGCTGATCTAAAATCAGCCTCAAAACCAAAACATATTGTGCATTATACCCAAGTATCATCAACCTTCAACAGTAGGTAAAAACACAACAGCACTGGTGGACAGATCTGGAATAATACACGTCCACGTGCATGTGAACACATCTGTATTACGCATTCATAACTGTGGCAGCAGAATTATGAATGTCTTCGAGCTTCTTCTCGGCCTGATGTTGTATGAAACCATTAAACTGTACACGTTATACATGATCTGTGAAATAGAGGATGGCGCAAGTGTGTAACATTAAGTCGTTACGGTATCATAATAACGGCATAAGATTAAACGGAAGCATGCCAATCATTCTTATCATCATACTGCCAAATCTGTCTGCGGCCATCTGCTAAACATAACGTCTCAATGAAGCGAATTATGATCAGTCTTTCGGAATGTGAATTCATCCCAGTGATGTGAAATATCCACACTCCAACAAAAGCAGAGAAACATCTAGTATGTAGCTTGG
>NW_015525952.1:0-961 GCF_001515645.1 Sinocyclocheilus grahami
AGGGAATGGTAGACTGTACTGTTGTTACTTGCCTGCCTTTTCTATGAAGAATGAATACAAATCATGAAGTGGATTGTTAATTAACCATACTAAAAAAAAATGTTGCTTTAAAAAAAACGTATGAAAGTCAAATGAGTCAAGGTTTGTTTGCAATACCCTTTTTTTACATGCTAGTACTACAAAATGAATCTTGTTTCCTGTGTTTTTGAAACTTACTAAATGTTTACAAGGTATAACATAGGTCTGAATCTCACTAAAAAAAAATATAACCCCAAAATGAAAAGGAAAAAGGGTAATATATATGTCTTTATCAGAATAAGACAGTGCAAATAAACAAATAGTAAATAATTTTGTATATATAATTTTTATTTTACATTACAGTTTTGAGATTGGCTTTGTACTGCATTATGAAAATTCAGAGGAAATTAACAATTTTCCTTGAAATAAAATAGCGGAGAGCGGGGCACAAAGTAATACTTTTTGACTTTCTCAGTTTGTGTAAATCCACATGGGGTTCAGAGTATATATTTTTTATCCACAGTAATTTCACACTTGTCTAGTACAAATATGTCGCTTTATTTCATAATTACAGTGTATACATTTTCTTTATTTACCCTCAAAAATCGGAAGTGAATGTGACAACATGCCCCATAGGTGGGGTACATTGTAACATCTGAGGGGCACGTTGTAACATGACCATATGACAGCTTAAAATGTTATCTGATCGAATGAAAAAAAATATATACAAGACAAACTAAAATATTTTGTCAATAAAATAAAATAATTATTTCAAAATAATGGCATTTTTTTAAGAATGAAAAATAATCTGATTTTGGAATTTGACAATGAACACATTGCAACCATGCTTGGGACGGCCCACATAATGAGCCAAAATGCTTTACATGTCTTGAAATAGTAATTTCTTAACATTAAACATTGACTGTCAGTATTTATTCACCTG
>NW_015525953.1:0-960 GCF_001515645.1 Sinocyclocheilus grahami
CCTGTTCCTGGAGATCTACCTTCCTGCAAAGATCAGCTAAAACCCCGATCAAACTTATTAGGATCTGAAGGAACACTTGATCATTACAGACAGGTGTGTTTGATCAGGGTTGGAACTGAACTCTGCAGGAAGGTAGGTCTCCAGGAACAGGGTTGGCACCCCTGGATTACACTATACTTGGTTCACCTGTGTCTCCCCCACAATCTTAACTTTCAGAAGCACATGTCGGGATTTAAAACTAAGACATAACCAGTAGCAAAAGTCATTCATGTCCAGATAGTAATTCATTTTGATGACATTTATGGACGTACATGAGGGTGTTTTGATATTGACGCTGCTCAGGTGGGGCAAAGCGCAGGAGCAGCATTACTATGAAGTGAAGTTAATTTAGAGTTAGAATGACTAAGGGGTGATAACTTGTTGATAGGAGTGCAATAATTCCAAAGAATGCCCAAAAGAAACTAAAATCAGTCCTTTCTGCCACCCTGCCTAGTACACCTATATGCACAATGTATTAAGGATATTAGTAGCAAAAGCCAGGCAGTTCTCTAAAACACTATGAACAAGACCTACAGCAGAGTACAACTATGGTTGGCAAAGTCACTGCTAATTGTGTTGAATTAAATCTAAATTTTAAAAAGTTAGTTAAAAAAAAAAAGTTAGGGATGCGCGAGTACAAATATATAGTTGCTACTCAAACAATTACATTTTTGGCAATAAACACTACAAATGATTACAATACAAGAGCATGTAGACTTCATAAAAAAAAATAAAAACCCTCTACAAGGTTAAGAACCAGCACCTTGAGTGAGTTGCTTATGAAGAGCTCAAGTCACACAACAAATAGAAACTCCAATATCAAAAGGTTTGTAATTCCACTTAAACACTTGACAGACAAGGAACAAAAAGGTAACAGAAGGACTGATTGCATAAAAGCGGTTTTATTCAAGTCATGTATCC
>NW_015525954.1:0-960 GCF_001515645.1 Sinocyclocheilus grahami
AATTAAGACTGCTTTTGTGCTCCAGGGTCACATATATGTCTTTTCCAAACAGCATCAAGCCTTTTTCTCAGCAAAACTTCATCATGCAGGCCACCGGTCCTCCTCCTATAGCAGGTCTGTACCGTTAGCAGCTACACCTGATTTGAACTGCGTACAATATTAAGGTCTATATTGGTGGTGATGGCTTCCTCAGGTTATGAAAGCGCTTCAGGTCTGTCGGTGTCCTGGCAGGGCCGCAGCATCGCCAGCTCCAACCTGCGCATGCTGGAGTTCTCCGCTTTCCTGGAGCAACCTCAGGATCCAGAGACTGTGAGTCCTTCACCGATTCATCACTAATGCTCATATTGATCAAACGGACTTATACTTGCAGGCATTTTGGTTTTACAGGTCAACAAGCACCTGTTTGTTCACATCGGTCAGTCCAACCCCACGTTTAGCGATCCGTACCTCGAGGCCGTGGATGTACGGCAAATTTACGACAAATTCCCAGAGAAGAAAGAAGGGCTGAAGGAGCTGTTTGAGAAAGGACCGGCTAACGCTTTCTTCCTCGTAAAGTTCTGGGTAAGAACCTCACAGAAACGTCCCAAACCGTGAATTAAGCAGCAGGCAAAGGCCAGCTGGTCACTGTTGTGTCATGCTAGTCACTTATCTGGAAGTGACGTTCTGCCTTATAACTCAGTTGGATTTGGAAGAGGCGCAAATTTCCCAATTATTTAGTTTTATAATTATAATAACAATAGACTATTTGGGTGATATAATTTAAGAAAAATATATAAAACTATATCAAAATATATGTATATCAATATTTTTCAGCCTTTTGTATTTGCTCTAAATGGGTGCAGTTGACTTTTAGAGATATCATAAGTTTGAAATTTATCACTGAATCAGAGATTTTAAACTGAGTCATTGCTCAAATGAATTAAATATATTATTTTAGAATTAATTTATATAAAACACAAA
>NW_015525955.1:0-960 GCF_001515645.1 Sinocyclocheilus grahami
AAGAGTGCTGTCTTGAGGAACATCCGGGATCTGGCAACCCGTGACGCGCTGCTCTCCTCATAAATGAAAGTGAAAGTAAATAAACAGAGTTATGTCGCCATTTTAAACAGACAGAATCGATGATTAACAATACAGGATATATTTAAATCTTGAATAGAATCGCTTGTAAATGCTAAAGCAGGAGTTTGTGTGTAGTTACCGGATGGTAATGTGAATCGGTATGTATGATATTTTTCACCCGAAAGCAAATGAACAAAGTTTCTTGTGTGTTTCGTGCTGAATTCGATTCTTTAAAACTCTAAACATTTGTGTTCAAATATAATGTCTAATCTTATGTATTTGAGTGAAGGCAGTTTATAGTCTATTTCTCTGTTATTCAGCTGAAATATGCGCCTTTTATTATTAATGTAAGAACGCGCGAGACTTCCGGTGTCATTTGCTTCCGGTTATTTAGCGGTACAAAAACACTAGGTTATGCTGCTCGATATCCAACACTGGTATTTATCTAATTATTTTAATTCATTATTATAAACATGGACACTGTAGCGCAGTTTTTTCCGTTTTCTGTTCTTCTAGTATTTAACTGCAGCGGCTGAAGCATCAGAAGTCTCACTCATTCTCAGAAAACAGCTACAAAACAAGGCAGATGAAGGCTGTTAGCTTAGCTTAGTGTTTGTGATTGTTTGTCTCTCCATTTAGAGTCAGTGGAGATCAAACTGTTCAGATCCAGCATGAGTGAAACACAAACATCTGGAGATGAAGATTTGTTTCCAGCACGCAGGTACTTTGAGTAACACATTAAATAACTTATGTTATAGAAGAGATGGCTGTAGATAAAGCCATAAAGCCCCCATAAGAGCTTTCCATTAGTAATACCTTATGAAGATTTTATATTAAGATGATTCTCATAATAAAGGATTAAATCTGTTCTGTTTTAGCTCAGTTCATCAGAAGAGATCA
>NW_015525956.1:0-960 GCF_001515645.1 Sinocyclocheilus grahami
GCCAAAAAAAGTTTTTTAAAAATTATATATATAAAAAAAAAAAAATCTCTAAAACATTCTATATTCATAAAAATTCTTCTCAATTTTGCAAATGAAGCTGGAAATACGAGCTGAGCACCAGTGTGCGCTCTGTTTCTCAAGCCTCTGATGTCCAGTTTGCTTTCTTCTTATGAAGACAGTGGTGCATGAAATAGCCATTATCTGTCAAACGATCAACAGACTGATGCATTTCTAGAGACATTTTCAGCATTTCTGATAGAAAAAAGGCATGGTCTTGTGATTTCCACAGTTCATTAAGCCTCATGTTGTGTTCTGGTCATTTTGACCCAGAGAGGATTTTCTTTTTTTCCCCGAAAATACTAGTTAATGTTATTGCATTGGGCTGAAACATACTGACTTTTCTCACACTTGATATTACTACCCCCCCCCCCTAAATTAGAAATTTATCATTTTTAATTTTTGGCCTACCAAAAATTGCTTATAAATATCTTGTTATGCTACATTATTGCTAAATATTGGGTGCATATTCAATAATTTGAGTGCTTTTTTCACTCAAACACAGAGGTGCATAAGCTCAGTTCAATGAGGCCTATAACCAATCAGTTCCCGAAAAGAAATACAAATCCTGTGCTAACTGAAAGAAAACACGTTTATTAAAAATGTGTTGATAATATAGCATAATGAGAGATTTACAAGCTATTTTAGCAGCACAACCATTTAAATCTGTGCTAATAAGAAAGGTCCCCTCAAACACCACATTTTGACAAGAGAAGGATTTGTTCAGGTTTCAGAAAACCACTGCTGAAAATGGAGCATTGCCTTTACAGGTAAAAAATGGAATTTTAAAATATAATAACATCATGTTATTTTAAATGGTGATAGTACAATATTTGACTACATTTAAAAAAAATATATAATCCATATAAAAATCTAATAAATGCTCTTTTGGTGAACAAAAGA
>NW_015525957.1:0-960 GCF_001515645.1 Sinocyclocheilus grahami
AGGGAGACAAAGCTCTCTGAAATGTATGTGGCTGTCAAACTCCGGCCCACCTCAGCACAGCCTTGTGTGGCCCACGCTTTAAAAAAAGCCATCCCTCCTTCAGTGCCGCCAGAGTGGCAGGGCAAATATTGACCCGTCCCTGTTACAGACGAGTCTCTATGGGGAACTCTGAAGAACACGGTTGGCAGAGCACTGATGAATGCTGATCAGAGCATCTGAACCAGTCGTTATAACAACCTGCCAGAGTTACCACGGTGCCCCTTTATCGCTGTGTCAAATTTCTGACTCCACAATCCTTTCCACAAAGCATTGTTAGCCATCAAAGGCAGTGTAGCACTTGAATGCCAATGACCACATGAAGCGGGGGTCAAGACAAAAGAGCTAGACAACATTTCATAAGACCATCAGCAGAGGCAGTGAGCAGCGAGGGGTCTGAGTGTGTATGGGGCCTCTGAATGGGGTACAGGGATGGAGATTTAGACTGGAGTTTAGGCATGTTTTTTTTTTTAGGTTAACAGGTGACCATGCTTATAACTAGAGTGATGTCTTAAAAGACAATGACAAGTTATAAAAAGTTGTAAAAATAACAAACTTTCAAAATATTGAAAGCAAAACTTTTTTTGTTGATGCTTCCAGGATTAAAAGGACAGAAAAAAGGCACAAAAACAAGATTTATCTCGCAAAAGATGTAACATTTAAATTTTGTCTTTGTGCAACCACATAGAATAGTGGTCCAATTAAATGCTAATATTTTTCTCTTTCATTTTTAGCAGCAGATTCCAGATTTAGCCGCATGTTCAATTTTATACAAACAAAAGGTCTATACCAAATTATGCATTTGAGCAACTACAGTTCCCTTTCAGTCAGTCACTACGAGTCACGTCGTGACTGACGAATTTAGATCTCAATTCATCAGTCCCGACGTGACGTCTCCGTTCCCTCCTTCAGGGAACAAGGGTT
>NW_015525958.1:0-960 GCF_001515645.1 Sinocyclocheilus grahami
TTTTTCCCATCAGAATTGGACTTTATAACTTGCAATTCTGACTTTATATCTCGCAAGTGTAAGATAAAAAAGTCAGTATTGTGAGATAAAGTCCCAGTTACCTTTTTGTATTTTTTTATTCAGTGGCGGAAACAGGCTTCCATAAAAAACTACTGTTTAGTACAAGAATGAGAAATACTGTATGCAGGTTTAAAAACTGTTTTAAGGGTGAAGCATGAAGCACACTGCTGTATGCATGTGCGGTTCGTGAGTGTTTGTTTTGTGCTCTGGTGCTGCGTTTCGTCTCTGGAGGAGTTTAATTTGCTCTCTTTCATTATCTTGATCTCTTCCTCCTCTTCAGAGGTGGCCAAAATCCTGCCTGACTCATTCAAGCGGAACTTTAAGGACCCCTGGAGACGGCCGCACATGCTTATGAAGGAGGAAAAGAAGAGGTGAGAGCGGCGGGATATTATAGAAAGCAGAATGCAGCTACATTAACAGATAATTCAAACAGTGATCAAAGACCTTCCTGTCTTTTAGCAAAAGGTTGCGACAGGAGCCTAAATATCAAGTGTTGTCTAGATTTACGGCACAATGAGAACAAGATGAATATGAAGCTGTTTATTAGGATTAATGAAATGATCTTTAATCATAGTTTCAGTCAAATAGACCTGATATGGGGTGGGTATCTGTGTTTTTACTCAACATTATCCAAATATAATGCTTACAGACTTTCTCACAATTCTAAGAAAACTCAGAACTGCAAAATATAAACTGAGAGATGTGAGATATAAACTCAGAACCGTGTGATATAAACGCAAGATATGAACAAAAAAAGTCAGAATTGTTAGATAAAAAGTTGCAATTATATTTTTTACTTAAAACAAAAACAGAATCGCAAGATATAAACTCAGAATATTGACTTTCTCACAATTCTGAGTTTGTCTCTAAATTCTGACTTTTCTCAAAAAAAAAAAAAAA
>NW_015525959.1:0-960 GCF_001515645.1 Sinocyclocheilus grahami
ACACAAGGTCCCCAGATAATACTAATCCCGTGCGAATAGGGCTCTTGCCTCTTTGTGGCAGAAAAAACTGCAGAAAAGGGCCCACAAAGGGAGGCCTGCTGGGGTTGCATGGCGAGCGTTCTAAGGCCCTGGATTAAGGCTCAGTCTTTTTGGGGGCGTGGGTTTGAATCCAACTATTGCCAGAACAAGCTTTTGGAAGGCTGCTGTGACTGAAGTGACACTGCAGGCTCCCGGTCTCATCCATACTCAACCGCTTTTGCCTTGCTCCCTTTTTTGCAAAGTCAGTGCTGGAAGCTTGTCCCAGCCAGCATTTATAGTATGCTCTGTCGCAGAAGCCAGCGAAATTAAGCGCAGGCAATATGAAAAATAAGAATAAGGATGTGACAGAAGAGAGCAGTTTTGAAACTTTTTTGATACGAGCCCTTATGTTTTGCTTGTATATAGAGTTGTCACTGCAATACTTATGAGCTCTGACACATCACTGTACTTCCACTGACTACCTTTTGCAACTGTCTCGATAGCTTTTGTTTGTAAAATCTTTGAAGTGACTCCCATGAGAGCAGAATTGTGACGAATGTTGATTTAGAGTGAGAAAAGTCGCATGAATTCCGATATGATGGTTCACACTGCGGTCGCATTACAAAACATCTAATCTGTATCAGATTTAGTACCACATATCGAAGTGCCTCAAATCGGAATGGAAAAGATCAGATTAGTGGTCTGAATTGCTGGATTAAGGCTCCAATCTCATCGGGTACATGGGTTTGAATCCCACTGCTGCTATGGCTAGGCACAAAGACTGGAAAAGTGACATACTCCTGGTCTAGACTTCACCAGGACTAGCCTTCACAGCCAAAATAGGGTCACAAATGGCCCACAAAAGGAGGCCTGGCAGGGTAGTGTGGCTGAATGGTCTACGGTGCTAGTTTAGAACTCCAGTCTCTTTGGGGGTGTGAGTTC
>NW_015525960.1:0-960 GCF_001515645.1 Sinocyclocheilus grahami
AGCATTTCTAAAGTGGAGAGGGCTTTTGGCAAGCGTGAGTGTCATTTTAAGAGCTCCTTGGCTGATTAGACCGCATACTTTAACCATTCTGAAAACATCATCATAAAATTTCTAAATGTCCTCACTGAAGTATATGTTTGCGAGTGAGAAATTGGCTGAACAAGAACGAGAGCCAAATCAAGCCTGAGCTAATTGCTGTAACACAGTCCTTAAAGTGTGACAGAATATATATTAATCTGCCTGATGAGAGTTCATTAATCAAGATCAGCATCTAAAGCCATTTTCCTCTCAGAGGAAATATGCAAATAGACTCTAATTTAAATACACACCACAAAGCTAAAAGAAATGGACTTAATTTTCTAGCCAGTGCGTAAAGAATGACCGGCGACCACGGTTCTAAATTGAGACACCAGCCAGGAATGATTGCTATATAGCTGAAGCCATATGTGGATGAAGTCCACAACATCCAGGCGGTCAAATCCACCTCAAAGGGAAGCTGTGAGACGGGGAATTAGCCTCACCAAAGCCTGCTGAACACAGGCAAAAAGTATGAGAGTCTCTCACTCAGCCAGAACAAATATTAGCAGAGCTAAGTAATAATATTAACAAATATAGTGGAATGCGCTTTAGCCCCTTACGTAACTAGAGCCTTAATTGCCTACAAAGCTTTTAAGATTACACTTTAGTACCTTCTAGATTCAAAGAAAGTGACTGTTCAATATAAGCAAAGAAGTGTCAAATCATGCCAAAGTGAACATCAAGTTTAGCTAAACAGCCTTTGACTGTTGGCCAGTGTAAGTTATATTTTTAATATCATTGTGATTGTTTTGAATGCATCAGGTAGAAAGGGTTGTAAAATCAGGTTTTAAAAACCTAGATTTTTTTGAAAGAAAATGTAACATAATGAAAAATATTTTTTCAGACATGAATAAAAATACACAAATTTAAACATTTATATAC
>NW_015525961.1:0-959 GCF_001515645.1 Sinocyclocheilus grahami
GCAAGTCTTATCACTTTTTATGTAGGAAATTCCTAAACAACGCACAATTTGAAGTGTCATTCATGTCCATATAATGTGAAATGATTTGAATAAACCCCTACATCAAATAAAAGCATGATTATTAGTGCTTCAATGAAGCTCTCCTGTCTGAACCTCTGTAGGACCCTGCGGGCGAGTTTGAGACATCACGTCTCTCCGGACCTGCATTTTTTTGCATGCATACGTGGCGTCAGCAAGCTCTATCTGTCTCTATAGCAACCTATCAATTAATAATTAGTCAGCCCATCGTTGCTTGCCGTGTTCTGGAAAATGAACAAGTGCAAAAAAAAGGAAATATCAGATAAGCAAACAAGCTGCTCTCTGGGGGTCTAGAACCATCTCATCCTCACCGCTCTGTGGAGACAATTGAAAGGCTAAATTAATAATGAATGGATTTCCAAATGCTCCTCTTTAGGTGCCGCGCTCGTGTGTGCTTTAGTCTTCTCTATTTATAACAAGCAGAGTGGCAGATAAAAGCCATGTTTGTCTCATTCAGTTGTACAAAAGCCTTGCATCCTGTTAGCAGATGGTGTGAATTCGTTGTTATTGGAGCACGATTCTACCAGCGCAAATACTAATTTAAATTTTACACTGTATGTGATTTTGCAGGTCAGACTTCAGCATTTGTGCATTTGACTTGTTACACAAACAAACTGTGCGTTAAATATCAATTAACGTCATTTTGAATATTTGCAGTAAGTGTTTCTCTAAGCCTCTCAAACACATTGTCAAACTTGCATAAAAAATGTTTTGTGCATTTGTAGAGAGTGTGATATTTCTTTTCTAAGTGACGAGACGTTTACCTGCTGTAGGATAAAATGCATAGAAAAAGTGTGTTTCTCATATTAAAATCCCCACTAGTGCCATAAGGACTACTAAGCAAATCTTAAAATCGAGGAGGCAACTTTTGTAATAAACAA
>NW_015525962.1:0-959 GCF_001515645.1 Sinocyclocheilus grahami
CCACATATTTGTTTAGAGCTGTTTTGGCTTGTAAACGGTGCTTTATCTGTGCGTATTTTACTCCTGATTCAGAGCAGATGACCTTTTCACTGATGCTACATTTCTCAACATCTAATGAAGAAACAAACTCGTCTACCTTGGGCTGAGAAGGAGTACATTTTCAGCAAATTAAATTTTTGGGTTAACTATTCCTTAACATGTAAAGAAAGCAGAATAAAATAAGCTGATCATTGTTGATTGTAGCACACACACATATATATATATACTTGAAGAAATATTTTTACAACAAAGAATTTGTTCATATAGTTCAATAACACGCTCAGCTTGACTGAATTTGTTTTGTAATGCATGAACAGCAACATCATATATATTTGAAAAGTTTATACAACTTTAACGAATAAACCTTTAAAAATACATAATATTAAAACTTTTTTTGTCTTTAAGGAAAGCAATTATGAATTTTAACCCAAACTGTATAACATGTCATGTACTCAGTGACATGGAATGTACTGTAACTGAAGGTTTCCTCTAAAGCTCATTTGGCTGACCTGACCGCTATGACCCATGTCATTCTTCTGTTCTGTCTGGACAAAGGAAAAAAAAGTGGTTTCACCACTGCAGTGTGACAAAACTGAGACAAATATTTAACATTGGTTTGGCCCTGTTTAATGGTAGGTAGCAATTTTCTGCTGTCTGCGTGTTCGTTTACACCAAACAAACAGAGAACAAAAGCTCTTGTGGCATTCCACACGAGCTCTGTCTCCACGCTCCACACAGATGGTCTGCCATACAAAGGTGGACCACCTCAAAGAACTGAGGAAATAAACTCCCCAACAATTTCATGCAGAATAGCACAAATTCCTGGTCTTTGTGCTTCTCCATCCTGTTCTCGTCTGCATGTTTTTTCCTCTTTTAGAGGAGTGTGTGCAAACTGAGTGCCAGTCATTTGTACAGTGATT
>NW_015525963.1:0-959 GCF_001515645.1 Sinocyclocheilus grahami
CATCTGTCATTTTGTCTGTCCGTCATTTGCGTCCGTCCATCTGTCCATCTGTCCATCCGTCATTTGTATCTGTCCATCTGTATGTCCATCATTTGCATCTTTCTGTCCCCCATCCATCTGTTCATCTGTCATTTACTTCCGTCCATCTGTCTGTTGGTCATTTGCATCTGCCTGTCCATCTGTCTGTCTCTCCATCAGTCTGTCTGTCCATCACGTCTGGTTGTTTGTTGTACTTTCAAAACACCACATTTTCCATCATTTGCGGCCCCAAACTCAGTTTCTTTTGTTCTTTAGCTCAGAGAGAAGGAAACTCATGAGACGCTCTGGCTTTTATTGGACTCTGGCTTCCTAACGACTTTGATTACACTTTATTCTGCTTCCAAATAATAATGTGGCTAAACGCAAAGAACACCAGGGTGCGTATTTGTGTAAAATACAGTGACTCTGACAGACAACTAACATTTTGACCATCAGAATGAAGTCTGATCCGTATTCTGACTCGTGTGGCGCAGACATCTGCATTTCTCACTGTTTTATTGTCAGCTCATTGTCCAGAAGCATCAGTGTTTTTGCGTTGTGAAGTTATAGTTTGTGTTGAAATGCTGTTTTGTGGTTTCAGAGAGCCCAGCATGACGAGCTGGAGAAAATCGAGAAACACATCAAATCCTCAAAAGACAAAGAGGGAAGCAAACCTCTGGACAAACCCGAACAGTGAGGATCAGAACACACGCACTTACACAAATAGTCAGTTAATGACTTCCACCTTTTCACTAACCAGAGAGATGCTTTTAATATATCTTTTTAATGCTCACAGGTTTCTCCATCAGCTCTCCCAGATTCCTGATTTCTCTGGACGAGTCTTCTGTATTCTCTTTCAGTCGACCTTCACTGAATGCATCTCGTCTGTTCAGCGCAAACTCCAGATTTTGCAGAGAGTCTGCAAGGTACGTCTGCGCAGT
>NW_015525964.1:0-959 GCF_001515645.1 Sinocyclocheilus grahami
TTTAGTATGTTAGTCAACACATTAAAATAAGTGTACTTCTTTAAAACACCACAGAAGATTATTAAAACATAATGATTTAAAGTAAACTTTAAAGTAAAACTTCTAATTTGACATTATCACAAAGGTGACTTTTTAAAAGTGCACTTAAGTGTGTTAAGAAACACAGTCATGAAGGTGTCTCTCTTTAAATCACTTAAGTGGCCTTTTATTTCATTCATGTTCTGCAAGTACAGTTAATAAATATAATTGTAAGATTTGAAAGACACTACAAGTGCACATTCAGTACAGTTAAGCACACTTTTTCACAAGGGGTCACATGACATTTACAGCTCATGTGATTGGCTGTAATGTTCTCCCTGAATTCGGATATCCTGACAGTAGTATAGCGGATAGTAAATGTTATTTCATGTTGACTTCAGCTCACAGTCAGTGTGTGATTTAGTTTGAGTTTCTGAACGCTTCAGTTCTTCACTTCAGGAGGGAAATAAACCAACAAACAAACACATGCATATAAAACATGACATTTCTGTAGAGACGGTTCCCTGCTGCTTCCACGTCCCCGCTGAACGCCGTTTATGTTTAGTTCTCGCAGAGCAGGACATTTGCACAGGCAATTTCAGCAGACGCACTCATTTCCCTGAGCGAGCACGGCTGTTAGAGCGCCGCACTCATGTGTTTTCTGTGAGATCTGTGACTTGAGCTCTGATTGGTTCTGCTGCTCTGAAACAGTAAGTAAGTAAAGCACTCACATGCTGATCAAACCTGTGAGCTCAAGCCACACTGACCGCTGATGGATTACAGCATATAGACACTCCAGCCGTCTGACAGACAGAATTTAAAGAATGGGTGTGAGAGTAAGGGCTGCAGACGGGTGAGAGACAGAGAGAGAGAGACAGATAGACAGACAGATAGATAGAGACAGACAGAGAGACAGACAGAGAGACAGACAGACAGACAGA
>NW_015525965.1:0-959 GCF_001515645.1 Sinocyclocheilus grahami
TCCTTCAGGGAACGAGGGTTACCATACGTAACCGAGACGTTCTCACTGTATTTTTGATCAGTTAAAAAAGCGTTGGTGAGAATAACAGACCTAAACTTCTTAACAGTAATGTATGAAACACTATGATATGATACAGTAACAGTAGCATATGAAAAGGAAGTAAATAATAAGGAATTGTAGACACATGCATTGATGACATACAGTATGTTTTGCAGATTGGAGAGGCTTTTAAAGTGAATGAGATTCAGTGAGTGAGAATCTGCCGGCACACAAAACCCAAAGGCAGCAAGAAAACAGAATATCTCAAATTTAAAGAAATGTAAAAGCCTTTCCGTAACAAGCTGAGAACAGTTTGAGAATTATTGTCATTACATTCATCATGTGCTTGGATACTTTATGACACAAACACACTGTTTATTGTTCACTCGTGTACTTTGTGAACTGTGTGACAATTAAAAGCTGTTGGATATTGATTAAATACAGCATTAAATTGTTCTATCTATCTGAACTGTATGACATTGTCAGTTTTGTTGACTGCTATATAAAAGAATATTATTGTCACTTGATTTTATTTTTTATTTTTTTGGCTGACCTGTGTCTCCTCCTCTTTCTCTGTGACTTCTTCTTCTTTTTCTTTGCTTTAGGCACCGGCCGAGGGGAAAGATCAGCATCAAAAGAGACACTGGAAAAGCAAACACAAGAGAGAACACATTTTTCAGAATCTGTTTCTGTTATTTCATTTTATAGGTCATGCAAAGACAATTATTCAATAGTAAGAGCTTGATGAATGACCAGTCAATCACTGTAAGCAAAGGTCAGGGTTAAGTTAATCAAACGCTGATTGATTTCTAACCGTAAAAATGACAAAGTTTCTGAAATGGAAGAAGTAGACAGCTGTGCATACAATTATTTCTAGAGACACCGAACTAATATTCTTGGATGTACTGAATACACTGTTC
>NW_015525966.1:0-959 GCF_001515645.1 Sinocyclocheilus grahami
ATATATATATATATATATATATATATATACTGTATATAATTTTTTATTTATTTTTGAGTTTAATATATAAACTCAAAATACTTTTAAAAAGACAACAACAACAATAATAATAATAAATATAACTTGTCCTTTAAAAAAAAAAACCTGTAGAATTTACTTCCATTTGTCCTTTTTTTTTATTTGTTCATGTCACAGAGTCATACACAAGCAATACATGACCAATAGTGACTGATTCAGAGCAAGAGCATCCCGGCTTGCATTTTTGACAGGGTGGCAGGAAAACCGCGTACCAGGTCGAAGATGTGGCTGAAGAACAATAGCTGTGGATGCTCTCACACTGATTCTAATTATCAGGGCAGCGCTCCGACTCCGTCGCCGTCAGCCTGCGCTTCTCCATTAATCTTGTGCTGTCTCCCACCTCACTAAACCCAGTGCTGTTACACTATCTCTGCTTTACTTCATCTGCGGAGCCTGCGTTAGGCTGTAATTAATGAATCCCCCTCCCCTCGTGCTAGGTCTGCTGCTTCTAATCACAGCCTCCTTCGAGGAGAGATGCGCCATGAAAAGTGTTGATGGGGAGGGGGGTCAATGTGATAGTAAATATGTATAACTAAACAATGACGAACTGCCATCATAAAACAAAATCCTGTTGTTTTCACATAATTTATTCCAGATATTCGATAATGACTTGTAATGAAATGAAAGCCATTATCAGTCTAGTGTGTCGCCAAGTTCATTTTCTTTTGTTTTTAACAAAAACTTCTGGCCTCGCACTACTGCCTTTTTGCACAATATTTTTATTGCATTACTGTTATTACTATTATTGTTAATATAACTAACAATTTGAACAATAATAATACAACTTTTTGTTACTTCACTGCAGCTGCCTGCTCTCGCAACATAATTATCGTGTCATTTTTGGAGCTTAAAAATATACCTAAAATTGTAAATTTGAAAAT
>NW_015525967.1:0-959 GCF_001515645.1 Sinocyclocheilus grahami
TAAGTTATATTGACGATAGTGGTCCTGACAGAATGTTAGTAACCAAACAGTTTTGGTTCCCATTGACTTTCATTGTATGGTCAAAAATTATAATGGAAGTTAATGGGAACAAACATGTTCTTCAAAATAACTTCTTGTGTGTTCTGCAGAAGAAATAAAGTCTTGAAGTAAAGATTATTAAAGATTATAATTTTTGGGTGAACTATGCCTATAAGAATGGTAGAATACATGTTGAGGTTATCTGACAACATTTTTACAGTGCATACTGAACGTCGAGTCTGTGATGGAACAAACAGTTGTAATAATTGCATGTAATTATTTTAATAGTATTTTATAATGATTTCAGTATCTTGAGAAAGATAAATGCATTAAATGCTTGAGCTCCACCTCTGTACTGCTTGAGTTAATCCATGAAACGACATAATGTTCACGGTCATTCTGACTGTCTCCTCCTCTTGCAGGTGGTTTTGATGTGGACATTAAGGGCTGGGGCGGCGAGGATGTCCACCTGTACAGGAAGTACCTCCACAGTAACCTGCAGGTGGTGCGCGCCCCGTCCCGCGGCCTCTTCCACCTGTGGCATGAGAAGCGCTGCGCTGACGGATTGCCCCTGGACCAGTACAAGATGTGCATGCAGTCCAAAGCTATGAACGAGGCCTCGCACGGCCAGCTGGGCATGCTGCTCTTCAGACACGAGATCGAGGCCCACCTCCGCAAACAGAAGCAGCGGAGCGGAGCTAAAAAACCTTGATGGATGTCACCTCTTCTTTATATGCTCTTAAAGGGACAGTTGGCGTAAAAATTAAACATTTACGAAGCCTCATGACATTTGACGTCGTTTGTTCTGTGGAAGCAGAGCTCTGGTGGTTTTTTCACTTTTTTTACAGCAAATATTGACTGAAGCATCGAAAAATCACCATAAAATCATTAAACATTAGTGGTGTCAAACGAGTAATCGC
>NW_015525968.1:0-959 GCF_001515645.1 Sinocyclocheilus grahami
CAAATGTTTATTTATCCCAGAAGCACACATTACTTATGCTGGTTTGCTAAGCACTGCTTAACTTTGGGAATAACATGTCATGCCTTTAAACACAGAAGCATGCCAGAAAACAGGAAACTGTTGCCTTCATCAAAACAAGACATATTTATTAATTTCATATTAAAAATATAGAAATTAGAATGGAATTAAGTATGATCAAAATATGCAAAGTAAAAGTATTTGTTTGTATCGGTTTCAAATTACAGGAGGAGGGCGAAGACGAGAGCAGAGATGAAAAAGTTCCTTTATGAGCATCTAAAAATCTGTTAAATGTATTCATTCTAGGATTTCATGAGAATATGACACTCTTTGTACTGAGATGTAGAGTACGTGAGGTGACCATATTCTGAGCATCATATTGATACTTTACAGGTAATATTATTAAAAGGTGTGCTTAAAACGAATTTAGTCACATGCATGCATGTTTATTAGAAACATCACATAATGAATAGTTTTATGGATTTGGGCTGCTTGTAATACCTGCGGTGAGTAGACGAAGTTTGAGACCCAGCGGTCCCGCCCCATCTCTCAACACCTCCACACTCTCTGCATACACATTACCAAGGTAACAGGCCAGAGGCATCACCGGAGCCCTGTGAAGAAATATATCATTTACAATGATCACAGCTTGAGGCAATGCATTCCATGGCGTTCTTAACAAGTGCTTAAACTGAACAGTCAGAATTAAAGGCCCAAGATCTCACACTAAATGCACCCCTGGGCCACATAAAAATTACAAACAGACATAAGACTGATTTTGAACTTCAGGGTCTGTAAGTAAAAACATCCATACTCAATAGTATGCAGCTGTAATAATCCATTAGTGGTTAACTGGTTATATGGCATTTTTACACAAATATCCAAACACATACACAGCTCTTACTTGGTTTCTTGAAGGTTGTTTCCAGAGTAAATGTACA
>NW_015525969.1:0-959 GCF_001515645.1 Sinocyclocheilus grahami
AATAAACAAAATTCTTAAATAAAACTAACTATGCCTTAATATGAGAGAGGATAAAAAGTGTCCTTGTTTGCCCGTGATCATTTTCCATGCGGGCTTAATCCTTGCAGTAGACACCTTGTTGTCTGGGAATTATGATATGATGGGAAGTAATGTAGTAGTTTTGAGCTGAATATGAATATATATGTGTTTTGTGACACCTGTGTGTCATGAGGCGTGCACACACCCACGATCACGAACCCTTTTGTTAATACGCCCACAAGAGCACTTACAAAGATGCAGGAGGTCTTGGTTTCTGACAGCGCAGAAGACTGATAATTACTAAAATGCTTAGTGTGTTTAATTATTTGCTTTGGAAATATGCACATATGGATAGTTCACATGACGGCAAGCAGTGACAGCAGTGTGATGCCATAGCTCGCTTCCACAGCTGTGTATTAAAGTTTATTAAAATATTAGTTTTGTATTAAAATACAAGGCACATTTAAAGTAAAAATAGGCGTTAATAAAATATGCAGTGAATATTGGAATAAACTTCCAGAACAGAAATCTGAACATTGAATAAAGCCAGGTTCAGAATTAATATATTGAATATATTGAACAAGACTTTTTCTTGAGTTGGTCACTTCGAAAAATCCTGTCAATAAAAAACAAACAAACAAAAAAAATTATAATGTTTCACCAAGTTTTTTTTTTAGGTGCTGCTGAAGTAGAGATTTCTAAATCATTTTGAGAAAAGAGCCATCAAAGATATGCACTGTAATTAAAACCTACAGATGCAAATATATAAAGAGTAATAAAATAAACACTTAAATGTGTAGTTTGTATGTTTTCTCTCCACTAGTCAGTTATGGAAGCGAAATAGACCGAAATCTCAAAATTGACCAGTGCATGGACAAAACAAAACAAAACAATTGTTTTGCCTGTAGTGTCTTGTCATTAAAAGAAATGGTCCCAGACAC
>NW_015525970.1:0-958 GCF_001515645.1 Sinocyclocheilus grahami
AATGGGTTTTTGTTTTGTTTTCTGTTCACTTCTACTTCTTTTTAGCTCACAGACAGCTTTTGTGCTTTGCAGCTTTATGCTGACAGCAAGTTATTAAATAATTGAAAATGGACAGTTGGCATTTTCACTTTTTGATAGGTGCTCTCAACATATTGATAAAAAAAAAATTCGTGACTGCACACCCTTTATTCTTCTACAATCACACAGAAAAAGCCACTTTAAGAAAGCAAGGATTTGGTTGTTTGCCGAAATCATTAGAGGCCTCGAGCATTCGCTCATTGAATGTGAGAAAATGGTAATTGCATTGCTACACTTTCAATTTCAGGCAAAATTGTTTGTCAGGGATTGGTTCTCTCTCCAGGTCATGATCTAATCAAGTCAAAGTCAGCCGGCCCTATTTAGACAGTCAACATCAGGTGGATATAAAACATAAAGTAAGAGAGGCTAAAAAATGAGAAGAGAGAGATTAAACAAGCAAGGACAAATTATGGTCTAAACTGCTTTCAGGAAATTGCTCAGATCACTGGATGGCTTCTAAATACAGCCGATAGCTGTTGTACAAGCTTATTGTTCTGGGCGCACATATGGTGTCCAGCTCTGGTATTCCAGTCCACTAAACAAATTGTTTAGCTGCCAGCTGAAGCCCTGTTCACACTGACAGTAATTTTACTGCTGGAGGTTTGTGTATTGTTGGTTGTGAAGGCACTCCTGCTGCGGGACATCTTGATTTTATTTGTGGGCTTTTAAAGCTTTTGAAATATCTGATCACAAATGCGATAAAAATAAGATATCATTCTATTTTTTTTTTTTGCAGCTAAAATTAACATTATGCAGAACAGAAAGTTTTTACACTACCTTTCAGAAGTTTGGGGTCAGTAAGATTAATGTTTCTGAAAGAAAACGTCTCTTATGGTCAACAAGGCTGCATTTATTTGATAAAAAAATACAGTAAAAACAG
>NW_015525971.1:0-958 GCF_001515645.1 Sinocyclocheilus grahami
TAGAGATTATTTTATTTTAAAAGCATTTCTGTTTCATGTTCAGAGATGAAGAAAATTAATTTTAAATGTTATGCAGTGCGCAGGACAAGCTGTAAGTGCTGCTCTGATCCACAGAAAAATGTCCTCAGGTCTGATAAGATGGTTTGCACAATTTAACGCGTTTTACAATTAAAAAATTCTTTATGTTCTGAATGCTTTGTTCATTTTAAAATGCTTATGTTAAGAAATAACTGGAATAGACCTCAATTATATAATTTACAACATTTAAGGGGATTTATTTTTATTCATGAATGAAAATTAAACCCTCTTCATCAGACTTTCACATGTTTGGGGGTTCACTCCCTTTTGTGATGTATGATTATGATTAATAAAGATTAGATTTAATATTTTCATGGAAAAGTGATATGATATTTGTATAGGAAATAGATAGGTTTTCATCATGTGATTGTAAAATAGGATTCTGGCATTGCATATAGAGTATGAGTGAGCGAGAGAGGATTGTGTGTATCGATATACAGTGGGGCACACTTGGATTTTTGCAATGTGATCAAATAAAAATCCAACTTTTGTATATTGTTTGTACTTGAATACCAGTTTGTCTATTTTAACTTTACAACAAAATGAAGACGCAGCTTCAAAATGTTAATAAACATTACGGACAACTAAATAGAGTGTGTGTGTATTTTATGTGTGTCAATCATTGAGTGACTGTTATTTTATCCATCCTATTACACACTGGCTGTATTGAAGCGCCACCTACTGGTTATTCATAATAACGATGAGCGTTTATTCACATCAAATCATCTGAAATATTAAAGAGCTACACAGTCTCTGTGGACAGTTACACGAATAAATCAATTTAATCCAATTTAATGCCTTTGTTAAATTTAATTAGAGATCGGTTATGCTCACATCCCTGTTGAAAAAAACAGCATATGCTGGTTAAGTATGTTTTGAC
>NW_015525972.1:0-958 GCF_001515645.1 Sinocyclocheilus grahami
TGGAAATGCTAGGTGTTCTCTAGTATTGTTGTAACATTATGAGACATTTGAACACAAATGAGGGGTTTAATGTGTAAACTAACAGAAGTCGCCTGACAGTGATGAGGAAAGCAAGAGTTCTATTAAGTGCGTCCGCTGTTAAATCCCTTCCTCGAGAGAGCAGACATGCTTTCCTCCAGCGACTGTCAAACAACAGCTTCCACGGCATGAGAGGATAAAGACACGAGAGAGAGAGACGGTTAGAGATCTCATAGAGTAATCCTATCAGAACGGCTGCTCTCTGTGGCTGATTATTTCGCTGAGTGCCACCCTCTGCCACAACACTCTGCCATATACCTTCATACGTATTTTCAACATACGATGATTTGGGCTACACTATTCCATGCATTAGTCTATGCAAATGTGGATGCATCTGAAATTGATCAGTGGATGCATCTAAACAGAATGAACAGATCAGCTGCAGGTCTTCTATTTATTCCTTTTGTCTAGAAGTAAGGTACTTAGGAGCATCTGAGTTTCAGCAAAGAACTTTTTTTATCAGTATTTGTGTTGTTGTTTTTTGAATCGAGAACTGTTTTGTTTGCATCGCCACCAATATAACATGCTAGAGAAATGATGAAACGACGGCCAGAGAAACGGCTGCATAAATTGTTTTTTCCAGATTGCATCCTGGTCCTACGTACACAAGAAATGAGCAAACAAAAAAATCACACAGGAAAATACCTAGGCTCTTTTTGATAGCGTACTCAGATGCTTAAAACCCAAGACATTTTCTCCAGCAAGAAATTGATTTTTAGCATCATAAACCTTTCAAGACAGGCCTGCTGTGAACTACTGTGATGGTATGTGCTCCTCTACAAGCCATATCTCAGTCTGTTTCAGCTACATCTGATTTGCAATTAACGTCAAATGTTTTAAACTGGTTAGTGTTCATGTTTATTATTATTATTTATTTAAT
>NW_015525973.1:0-958 GCF_001515645.1 Sinocyclocheilus grahami
GCGGCATCTTCGTAGACATACCAGAAATGAACACACAGTATTATTGCAATTAACGTGTTAACAAATAATGTTTTTTTGTGTGATTTCATAAGAAAAGCATCTAAATTGTAAAAACGTAATAAAAAATTGTTTAGTAACACACAGTTGTGTAAGACACGAACCAAATCATTGCATTAATGTGTTATCAGTCCTTTTACACATTTGTTGTGTACTATCAATTTTAAGAGTGTGTGGTTTATCGTGCATGCAGATTATATTTTAAAGTTGTTAAGCTAAATCAGTGAGTTTATTAGTATGCTTTTTTCTTTCTATAGACTTATACTTTATACTTGTAGAACATATCTGCATTTTTTATGTGTAGGCTAGTCAAAATTGGACAGTCGTGACTCGTATCTAACATGAAGGATCAATGCATAAAAATTCGACCATAAACATCCTTAACTAAAATGAACTAAAAGGCAATAATCAGCAATATATGTTCACACAGATAACGTTATTTTAATTGTTTAATTGATATAACATGACAGTGAGTTGTTAGAAAATAAATGTATACTGACATCATTGCATGATGACTAAAGGAACCGACGAATCGGGTCTTTGAAGCGGTTCATTGACCCAAACTCCCCGAAAGAATCGGTTCATGAAAATTAATCGGACTTTGCATCACTAACATCGCTAAATTGTAACATCGCAACAGGGAAGGACCGTATACTTCATAAATAGTGCGGAGATGTGAGTCTTTTTATATAGGGTATCTGAGCAGGCGTATATTTAGAAGTCCAACGTTTTAGACCGCTGCCATGTATGAGTATTGTGGGGTATTGCTCCCGGCAGCCGTTTTTGAAGTCTGAGGTTTATGCTGGGATTTGTAGTTCCCCGACTTAGAAGTCTGTAGCGTTTGAATGAGGTATTTGTTACACGTGTTAAATTTAACATCTTTGTAAAAAAAACAAAAATT
>NW_015525974.1:0-958 GCF_001515645.1 Sinocyclocheilus grahami
AGTTTTTTTAAAGGCAAGAGGTCATGTGTCATCCTTTGTTGATAGACATTATTTCCTGAATTCAATTTCTGTGTAGTAATTCTAATCTCTCTCTGTATTACTGCATCCATGGAGTTTCTGGACAAACCAGTCATTATTTATCATTGCCTTTCCCTTAAAATATAACTGCCAGTTGGAAAAGAAATTCTAGCAATCACACTGTGATGTTGGGGAAGTGAATGATTGTGCTTTCCAAGCCACGTGAAGTGTGTGTTTCTGCATCTTCATGTAAAGAAAATGGAGATTGACACTTTTTCTGACAGAATAAGTGTTCTTGAATAGGTTATTTGAGAATAGAAACATCTCAGGAGGTCAGATGGAGAAGCTCACTCTAGATGACGATGTTCTGTTGCTCACATATTGCTGTTTCATAGTTCATAGTTTAAGTATCACCTTTGTCTCTGATTTGGACTATTATTGGCACATAGTAAAGTATAGTGTTGTAAAATGATATAGAGTTGTAAAATTAATGTAGTGAAGATTAAGTCAGTAACTTCAATATTGATTTGGATGTTATGATGATTCATTTAAAGTTCAATTAGATTTAAACTCAATATTTAAAATTTTATTTTATTATTATTATTATGCTCTGACAAAAAAAATCACTTTAACAGGCTTTATGTATATACAATTCAAAAGTAAGTTTATTTTTATTACTCAAGAAATTAATACATTAATACTTATATTCAGCAAGGAGGCAATAAGCTGATCAAACGTAAGAGTAAAGACTTATAATGTTACAAAAACATATTTAGTTTTGAAGTTTTTATTCATAAAAGAATACTGAAAAAATGTATCACAAAAATATTAAGCAGCAAAACTATTTTTTAACATTAATAAGAAATGTTTCTTGAAAAACATCAGCACATTACAGTGATTTCTGGAGGATCATGTGACACTGAGGACTGGAGTAATGATG
>NW_015525975.1:0-958 GCF_001515645.1 Sinocyclocheilus grahami
TACTGTTAACAACAACAATAATGATAATAATAATAATAATAATAAAGGTAATATAAAAATACAATAAACTAATAAATTAATTAAATAATTTGTTAATTAGCACTAATTTAGTTAGTTTTTTTTTGTCTGTCGGGGAACCTTATTAGAATTTATGGCATAATTTAATATCAAAATAATCACAGCCCAAATAATGAAAAAACAAACTGTTTGGTCACAATATCAGTTCTACCCAAATAAAGGCCTGTTGTTGTGTTGCAATGGCAGATTTTATGGAGTGACTTATGACAGTGTCTGTGACTTATTCACATCATTTATGAAATATTTCATACCAGATGCTAAATATAAACCCCAAAGAGATGTTTCTTCCCAGTGCCTGTTTGTTGATGTGCCGATGTGTGTGTGTGTGTGTGTGCCGATGTGTGTGTGTGTGTGTGTGTGTGTGTGTGTTGGCTGTATACTGTTGTCACTGAGTGATCTGCCTCTACGTTTGTTCACAAACTACTTTTCATTTCTCCACCCAATCCCTCCTGGCTTTCCCTATCGCTCTCTCTCTCAATCAGTAGAAAAGCCCAGCAAAACTCCCTCCCTCGCTGGAGTGCAGAAAAAAGGAGCCAACGTGATCCTCTCTTGAGGGAAATCAGATCCCTGTAAGAGAGCCGGGCCATTCACTCCAGGATACAGATACAGAGCCGCCAACGGACACCAGTGAGAGGAAATGATACTATCACATAGAGAGGAATAAAGGGCGGATTATACCAGGCATGGAGACACTGTAAATGGCATGAAATAAAACCTAAAAATACTGCAGAAGCACAAAAACAACTATGGTTGGGTAAAAACACTGGAACTGATATATTTTCCTCTCATTTTGTTACATTAATGCTTCTTGAATGTCTGCATCCTTATGCTAGTGTGCAGAGTCCTTAAAACAAAGTATTTTGCCCTGTGACCAGCTCAA
>NW_015525976.1:0-958 GCF_001515645.1 Sinocyclocheilus grahami
TCTGACAGCACCTCGTGCACCAGTTCTCCGTTCTCGGCGTGGACGCGAGCGACGGCTCCGATGTTCTTACAGGTGTGCATCGCCTGATAGAGCTCCGAGTCCTTCAGCATCAGCACATCTTTATACGCCATGAACATCTGGAAGGAGTTAACACCTTTCTCTCCCACCAACACCTCCATCTCCCTGCGCACCTGAATCAAATCAAACAAAACCAGTTCAAACAACCAGTCAAGAAAATCTCAATAAATACATGAAATTAAAATAAAATTGCATGAATCAAATAAAAAAATTAAAATAAATTTGCAGTATGCTACGCCGTTGTTGCATGATTTCAATTCAATAAATTTTTTATGTCCAGTTATCATCTTATGTAAAATATTAAATTTAATTACATTTTAAATTTTAGTTAATTAATCAGCAATATGCTACACGTTTCAATGTTTAATTCAACAAGTATGTCCAATTATCTCAGGTAAAATAAATTAAAATAAAATAACAAAATAAAATAGTAGCATGCTATACTGTTGCCACATGACATTTTTGCAATTAGCAATTATGTCCAATTATCATCTCAGGTAAAATTAAAATAAAATAAAAAGACGATAAGTTAAGATAAAAAATAAATAAAAATAATAATATTGTACAGTAATCAATGTAATGTATTCCAGACACATTGTGTGAATTCTGAGCACATGCAGTACCTTCGGTCCCCACCAGGTGACGCCCACGTGCAGCGCGTAATCGCAGCAGGCTTCTGCGTCGGCGTGAGCGCGGATCTTCTCAAACTCCTCCAGCAGCGACGCGTCTCTCTCGGGCAGAACATGAGCGATCACCATCGTCGAGCCGCCCAACAGCGCCGCCTACAGACGGAGACAGAAATGAGCACGAGTGACACTGATGGAGAACCACAAACCAGTGCTTACTGTCAGACAGGAGTGTGTGTGTGTGTGTGTGTGTG
>NW_015525977.1:0-958 GCF_001515645.1 Sinocyclocheilus grahami
TGTGCATATCATGAAACTGTAAAGATCGAGTCACATACTGGGAGCTTATTCTGTTAAACTGAACGTTAATTTAACTCACCTCTTCTCACAGCAGAACATCAATGCTCTCTGGCTGATCCTCCTGAAGTTTTTCACCGTCTTTGGTCACGTCTGATTCGGATTCTTCGCACCCTTCATTCTGGTAGCAAGTGAACTGGTCATCTCCCGGCTTTTTCTCCTGCGACTCTTCATTGCATTTGCTCACATCTGATTCAGAACCGTCTTCTGACGGGGTCTGGTCATCTGTCTCCTCCTGAATTGGTTTGCATGACTCCTCGTCCTCGTACCCTTGATTCTGGTAGCACATGAACTGATCATCATCTGACTTTTCTTTGGATAGTTCATCACATTTGATCATATCCGATTCAGGATCTTTGTGTCCTGGGAAATAGGTGGACTTTCCCCATGTTACATTTCGAATGGTGGAAGCTTTGCTTCCTGTTTTCTCACCTGTGTAAAAATAATAGATGAGCTTCTATATATAGATCAATATACACAAATACAAGAATAGACACAGACTGGTAATGGTTATTTAATCAGTATTTAATATTCAATGTATTATGTAATCTTGAAAGAATGTCAAAATGTAAAAAATAATAAGGGATTCATGAACTTAAGGATAATAGATTTAAAAAATGAAAGGTACTTCAGTGGGTTTTATAAGGAGATGGTGGAGGGAAAAATGACATGTGAGGAAAAATAATATTTCAAAGCAAAACATTTGCGTTTCCCTAGAAACCCCAATAAACTTTGCGTCCACTATTTCCATGACAAACGTTTTGCAAACGAACGCAAGGATTCTCGGGGAACGCAAAAGCGTTGAAATACAGGCTGGTTTCACCTCCTATTTTTCCTCCATGCCCATTTAGTGGCTTTGTATCTTTAGGTTTAATAGACGCCTCTTTTTATTATCAAGAAC
>NW_015525978.1:0-958 GCF_001515645.1 Sinocyclocheilus grahami
AATTCATATAATTAATTGCTAAATTGGAATATTTAATGGATACTAATATGTATATTAGTTTTATTAGTTAAATGTATTTTTATTAAATATTAAATAAACTGATTATAGATGATTCATGGGAAGTAAACAATACACATTATTGCTAAATATTCACATTTATAATTCTGTACTTCAACTACATTCAATTCTTGATGACATTTGATTAAATACGAGCACCATATGAGGAGTTCAGATGCAAATGCCAAAAATTTGAAATTTTCTTCTAAAATGAGAATTTTTTATCAGGTTCCTACGTGTTGTGTGAATAGGTTCTTTTCATTGCTATTTATGAAATAACTGAACATAAACATATGAGTCCGATAAAATGGCACTTTTTCACTCTTCATATATCCATTTCACTAAATATTGTTGATTTTCCTTCAAAATCAGTATTACAAAACTGTAGGGGGAAAAATCCACAGATGGGCAAGAAGTGAATTTATACACAAACAGACTGTAAATAATATCTGTTAAAGTAGCCATAATAACATTGATAAGGTCTGACACCACCATCATCGCTGCATCTTACAGTGTTGGCAGAATAAACTACACTGCATATATTGCACATGTTCTTATAGTGTTTCCAGTTATCAGCCCACATACTAATCACCCGAGCATGAAGTCCTCTGCTTCTCCTGACTTCCAAAGCGAAGTGCAGTTCCTCTCGCCGCATCTCAGGGGATTGGCTTGTTTTGCGTGAATGCATCGTTGCTGTAGGGCCGCGCATACATATTCATGTATCGTCTCCTGCACATGGGGTCTCTTCACGGCACGCGGGTGCTTGGGCAGCCCTGTGACGAATTTCCACTTCATCATCGCGGCTCCCAGAGACGGCCGTCTGTGCATGAACTCCACTGCCTGCATAAGTCAAGTGATGTTATTTTTTCCACCTGCTCCTGTAAAGGACCCGTCGCCCATA
>NW_015525979.1:0-957 GCF_001515645.1 Sinocyclocheilus grahami
TCATTGCACTGAAAACTTTCCCAGAGTTTAGCGGCTTAAAATGATCCGATCGCAAGCGGAGAAGTAAAATTGGGTTAAAGGGTTAGAATAGAAATTGTGCTTCAGTAATTTTGCGTTAATTGCATTAATTATTTTAACGCGTCAAGGATTGTAAAATTAATCGCATGCGTTAACATGTTAACGTTGACAGCCCTAATATATATATATACACACACACACACATATATATATAGAGAGAGAAGAAATTCCCATGTACAATTTAGATCTGTCAACAAAACTAATTTCATGTATGCACCTTTGGATCAAAAAGTTGTTAATTTCAGTCAAGAGTGATTGAATTGCCAAAAAAATATGGTTCACTAACCAAGAAAAAAATTGCTTGGCCATCAGTTTCAGTCGATCCAGGAAGCAAACATAGTTAGCATTTTTCTTTAGATGATAGACATCACAGATTATCTTTCATAAGGAACTCTCTCAAACATTATGGTATGCTTCCATGGCAACCGTTCTTCCTAAACGCAGGAAGTGCTCGAGCCGTAATGAAACACTGGGCTGGGAGTGACGTTTCCATCAAACCGGCATGATCCTCATGAGAGAGACTGCTGACTTTCCACAAGGTCACAGATGAGTTACAGGCGGTTTACAGAACAAATACTTTCCACTGTCAGACATCAGCAGAACAGCAGCACGCTGACCCACGCCAACACTTACGGGATCCAAGCAGCATTCACACCGCAGCACGTAAGCAGCACATATTAATAACGGCCATATTTACAGCAGTGTAGCGTCAGTTTCTGTGCTGAGCTACAACACACTCAACTCAGCAGAAAATATGATGAATATACACACAATAACAACTATTTATCGCATCAAATCTGAAGCAGCACAACTGTTTTCAACATTGATAATAATCATGTTTCTCGAGCAGCAGATCAGCATATTATACTGATTTCTGAA
>NW_015525980.1:0-957 GCF_001515645.1 Sinocyclocheilus grahami
TCATGGATAACAGCCTCAGTGTAGGGCATATCAACTCTGTCAGCCAAACAGGGTTGACGTGACTGTCCAATAACCCTGTCTATCTCTGCCTGCACCTTTTCTGAATGGGAAACACAAGTTAGTCATTAAGTGGTGACAATGTGGTGATAATATGTAGATCTTTATTTTATTTTTTTAATTAAAACCAGTCTCACTCTGTATTTCTGGATATTTGATCATAAAAAGCAGACCCCAGCGTAATGTAGAAGCAGAGGTCTCTGTCCCGGCCTCAATCATGTCTAAGCAAGATATCACTAACCCTTCTATGTTAAAACCAGCCTCAGGGTCACTCCTTTTCTGTGAAAAATAAAAAAGAAAGTACTGAATTATTCAAAATTCAATTTCAAAAAGAAAATTCCACCTTCACTTACTGTACCTTTTCCATCTCAGTCAGGTAGTTGTCTATAAAGTCACGTGGGTTTGAAGGGTCCCAGTTCTCTTTGTGTTTAATGATCTCTCCTCTCAGGAAGTCTGTTATTTGCTTATAGTTTGAAAACATAGTCTGATGGGGGCCAGGTAAGTATTCCAGGAGCCAAGGACAGACATTATATAGCTGGAAAAGATGACATAGGCTAGTTAATGGTTAATACAGATTTTTAATCATAATTAACTAACAGGTTATGAAAGTAGTGTCTAAGGATGCTGTTATGAATCAGTACCTGTGCTCTAGGAGAGCCTGCTAATTGAACACATTCATTGTCAAGACGCAAGATTCTTTGATAATATTCATCATGATAGTCAAAGCGTTGTCCAAATGTCAAACAGGCAACAATATTTGAGACAGCACCATTTAAGATGGTCATAGGGTTGAAAGGTCCTGTTTGGGAGAAACCATGGATATTTCTTAATTTGCAAACTGTTTTCATTCTTCTTTGCCCCAATGAACTAATATTCTCCAGTTAGTGAGAGATTTACACC
>NW_015525981.1:0-957 GCF_001515645.1 Sinocyclocheilus grahami
CACACACACACACACACACACACAGAAATACAGAGAGAGAAAGAGAGATACACCATCTCACACTCCATCCATCTCCCCATGATGCTCTGGATTTTATCAGGAACACTGCAGCAGATGGGCTGTGAACAAGAACAGAGTGATATGTGTTAAAGCGCAAACTGACGTGCATTCACACACATTTCATGAATATTGCGTGCTTTGACTCATCGGAGACCACTGGCTGCTTTGAAATAAGTCTCTGACTTTGGCAATAGTCTAGATAGTCATCCAGACTTCATGGCAAACCCACTGAAAGCACTCCTCTGGGGAGCTTCAGCGCCAGACTCAGAGAAACTTTGCACTGAGATACTCCCACTGCACATCTGCCCCCAAAGCCCAGGAAAATGAACAGCGATAACACTAGCTTATGAGACAGCATGTGAGCGTCTCAGTTTCACAACCGCAATTGACATCTGACACATGTTTGGAAGGCTGACATCATTATGTTTTACATTTATTTTTAGAAAGTGTGGAAAATATTGCATTTAGCCAAAAACGGCTCCTCACAAGGTTGACAACATAATGAAAGATAAGAAGTATGGGCAAACACATTCTAGAAGGGCTTTTCACACTTGAAATAATTAACCCTGGGTCATTCTAGACCCAGGTAAACAGAATCCTTATATTGCTCAGTAGGGCTTTTCAAAATACTCATAATTTAGGGTTAACAATTAATCCTGGATATTCATAGCAGAGATTATCTTATTATTGGGAGATACCAAGGTCTGTGGCTGGAGCACTAGGGAAAGTGTAATGGCCAACTTGGATCACATGTGCCTTGAAGGTCGACGTTATCCACTGACTTCCATAATATGAAAAAAAAAAAAAAACTTTGGAAGTCAGTGGCTACCAATTAACTGTTTGGTTACCAAAATTCTTCAAAATATCTTCATTTGTATTCAACAGAATAAAGAAACT
>NW_015525982.1:0-957 GCF_001515645.1 Sinocyclocheilus grahami
CTACTTATTCCTCTTGTGTGTGTCATACTTTGCCAGATTGTTGTTGGCTCTTGAGCTCTCAGCAGCGTCATCTGTATGTGCTCTTGGCCTGCCTGGGATACTGAGACCTGGTTCTGTTGGCTTTGATATCTGGATCTCCCTCCTACCTGACTCTGGCCTTTCAAGCTTATACATCTGGTTGTTTTTGGAGATTTCATCTGGTTACCTCTGCCTGTCCTTACTTCAGCAGCAGCCTGCACCTATGTGGTTTTGCCTCCTAGAATCTTGCCATTCTGTGACTGTTGCCAGGCAAAGGATACATTTTTTTGACCATTTTGAGAAGTTTTTTTGCTAAGTTTGTTTTTTTTGTAAAGAAAAATAAATCCATATTTTTTACCTGCATTTGGGTTCTCTCTCTGTAACTACCCCTGACAATATGCTCTTGAACTCATCAATGCATGAGTACATTGGTAAGTTCTGAAATTTAAAACACAAGAAAAAGTAAAAACTATACTTTAAAATATACCTTAAAGCATTATGGATTCTGATTGGCTGTCATTGCTTTTATCATTCATAAGCTGGGAAAACGATGTCGTTCCCGTGTTGTTATCGTTATAGTTGAATGGGGACACCTCTATTCTCATAAATGATTATTAAAACGTTTTAGTTATTGTTGTTGTCATTATTGTATGTTTTGTTGAAAATGTATACTTTTTATTGATTTATTTATACAATACTGGCAACATTGTAATACAAAAGAATATTCAATACAATAACCATTTTTTCTACAGTTTGTTTTCAAAAATATTATCAAAACATCTTTTGGAGGACTTTAAATTTGGGGTAATTTACTGGTTCTGTGAAATATTGTGCCACTAGATGTCGCAGCTGTATGTAAAAACCAATAGCTACACATTTAAAAAATTTTCCAGCATGGGTTTTTTTAATACGAAAATGACAAAATGTACAATTAGTATT
>NW_015525983.1:0-957 GCF_001515645.1 Sinocyclocheilus grahami
CTGCAGTCTCTTATAGGAACGATTTAGAAACCTAGAGACTTACTATTATTGCAGTAGCATTTATATAATTTGAATTGATATATAATAAAAAGCTTGCAGAAGCATTACTGTTCAGCATGTAACTCGTCTTGTACGGTTTGCTTCACATAATTCATAGCTGAATTCATATAGTTTTTCAAGCACTCAAACTATGATTTCTGCTTGGCGGGTGTTAAAATGGGCCAGAACACCCTAAAAAGCCACTCAGAGCTGCCAAGTGCCATAACATTTATCAGATGTCTCTGTCCTCGTTTGTTCCCAGTGTGTTTGGTGTTCTGGCTTGCAGGCCGGGTCACTGCGGTCGCAGCTGCAGGTATGGCTGGTATTTGCGTTCGGTCATGTTCTGGCCAGCGCTGGCAGGACCGCTGTGTTTTGCTTGGACGGCACGAGCAGCTTCTCTAAAGCTGGTGATAATGGAGATGTTTGCTTAGGCTTCCCTTTTTCTGCTAAGCCGTCTCCAAAACCAACATAACCCCGAAGAAATATACTAAGCACTCACTAGCAGTGATACCACTCCCTCTCGGAGGAAATGGATGTTTGGTGAACGGTTTGGAAAGCTGCACTTGCAGTGGAGACCTCGAGGGGCGTGTCTTTTGGGTGAGAAGGGTCCGGCCAGATCTATGTGGGATCTCAAAGCAACCGTCTTAAATTAGCAAGGATGAACGAGGATGAGGTGAAAGTGTGAAAAAACATTTTACTTCCACAGTATGACAGTTTAAAATGACATGATTTGTCATGTTTTGATTGTTGCTGGGCTGTCAGAGGCCAAAGGTCAAGTTCAACTTGGGTTTTTCTACCTGTAATAGTAGTAATGTTTTTACTGATGAGTCGATTTTAATTTAAGTTATTTAATTTTTTTTGTGTTTTGTATTTTACAAAAGAAAGAAATGGACAGCAGGTTTGAAACGACATGAGTTC
>NW_015525984.1:0-957 GCF_001515645.1 Sinocyclocheilus grahami
TATTATCATAAAATTATTTTTAAATCATATAGAAAAAAAATATTATTTTAAAACAATTCTAATATAGTTATTATTATAAAATATATTATAATTAATATAAATTAAATTATATCGTCTCATTAATTATAATAGTTTTAATATATAATAAAATACTTTAACAGTAATAACTATATATCATAATTAATATTAAAATATAATTATTTTATATTTATCTGTAATATATTATAAAATATGATTATGAAATTATATTGCTATAGCATTTCATCATAATGATCATCATATTTTATAATAACCATATATTGCAATAAACCTATATTTATTTAATAAAATATAAGTTATGATAAAACAATACAATTAATTTTATAATTGTATTATAAAATCTGATACTATAATTAATATTACACTTAAATTATATTATTATTATATGTTATCATCCTATAATTCTAATATGAATTCTAATATTATTTTATAACAATAACCATATATAATAATTATTATAATAAACTTTAAGTGAATTAATAAAACATAACTATATTTCATTGTAAAATGCAGTTATTATAAAACTAAAACGAAAATTATAATCCTATTATAAAATACAATACCGTAATTAATATTACAATTTAATTATATCGTTATAATATTATATTTCCACAACTATATACTTATAATATTAATGATAATATTTTATAACTACACAATTATTAAAAACTAGTTATTTAATAAAATAATCATTATAATATACAGTAATATTTAAAAACAGTATAATGAATATTACATTTAAATCATATAATAAAATATAATTATTATATATTAATGTGTTATGTTATTATATTATTGATAGAGTTATGTTTTAATAATGTTTAAATGCCAATGTTTATTTAATTATATATGGTGAAAATTAATATAATTATAAAATACAACTGTTACTCAGTACTAATTATATTTTAATACTAATAA
>NW_015525985.1:0-957 GCF_001515645.1 Sinocyclocheilus grahami
CCATAAAACATGGAAACACAACATGTGTGTGTGTGTGTGTGTTTTGAGTTTGTTTTACCATTGAAAGGTCGAGAATGGAGACATTTGTAGACCTGAGCATGTGGGCTCCTTTCGTGTGGAAAGATGGAGAGCTTGATAAACTGACATGGTCAGGGTGGGTAGTAAGGTTTAATAAAGGACTGTGAGAAGCAGCGAGCCAGGCCACTGGCAGCCTTGTGTGACAGGAACAGTGTGTTTAATATGATTCTGGCAGCCACTGATGATATGTGAGTAAAGGTGCAGTGTGAGAGGATTTCTAGAGGTTAAACACGCTTGGAGCAGAAGCAGGCAGTGGATGAGGACCGAGTTGCAGGTAGCTGTGAAATATTTGGGGCCTAAATAGGAAATGAGTTGGTTTAGGGGTAAAGAAAGGGCCTGATTTGCCTGATTATTCCAACTGGCATGTTAAACCCACAGCTGCTGAGTCCATATAGCTTGCACTTTTCATTTGATAATAAGTATAATAAAGTTTGACTCATCTAACTGCTTTATTTAACCCAGCACATACCTGAGATCAATTTAAAAACATTTATGTGGACAAATGGACCTTTTTCTAACCATACTACACTCAGTATAAGATTTATTTACTATAGTGTTTTCCGGAACACACCACCAGGCATTACTCCAAATGTACACTTCAGCTTCAATTACTCGAACCAAACGAAGACTCACTCGTGACACACTTGCACTTAATCATGGGAATAAGTTTGATCCACTGACACATAACCGTCGAGTTGAGTGGGCACGGTGGGAAATGAATGGCCGGCTGATGTAATGACACAGCTGCTCGGTGGTTTTGTAAGAGTTTAGGGGATTGCTGGTAGATAAACTTTGGGAATTGTGGGATACGCTGGAGAGAACAGATGGTTTACTGCGGCCTGCCGCTCAGATGCCGGGGCTTAAGATATTTTTTGGTGC
>NW_015525986.1:0-957 GCF_001515645.1 Sinocyclocheilus grahami
TTGCTATGGTGATGGGACACTTTATAATCATTTGTCACTGGCATTCTTTTAAATTATCACGAATCATAATTTTTCCAAACGTTTCTAACATATAACAATAATAGAATATGAGGAGAACTGCTATATAACTGTTTACGTGAAAAAGTAAAGCACTTTCACTGATAACACACTCAACATAAAAGCAGGATACTACGGTTAGAACATCAGTGTGTTTTAATAGAGCACTACAGATCCTTTGCTACATTAAGTTCTTATAAAGCGATTTTTATTCAGTTTGACTTTGGCAATTACATGTAAGAAAGCACTTTAACATTGTTTGATAGCATCTAAAACACTTTAGTGCAATCTGAGTATCACAACATCAGTACCATCAGTAGAATCTTATCTATTTAATATGCATCAATAGGCTACTTAGAATCAGATCTGTGGTTGGGTATCTTCCAATATACAAGTCAAACCTGAAATCTGAGATTGCTATTATATTATTTTTGTTATTTATTAATAATGATTAATGTGTAATATTGTATATTTCATTGTTCTCGTCTGGAAAAAATTTGAAGTAAAAGAAGAAAGAAGGAGAAGCAACTCGCCTTGCTCTACCAACACAACCATGTTTGACATCCCACAATTTATTGCAGTCTCTCCCTTTTGTTCAGCAATAAAACAGTAGTGGGCCAAATTGAAACCTCTCAAGCACTGCAGTCTTATTAGCTGTCACATTAAATCTGTTACTTGGGTGAGGTTTACAGTTGTAAAGGGACAGAGGTCCTGTCCATGGTTCATGGTCATACTTATTCTCTAAATTGTTAGAGTGACATTCAAGTTGCTTTTGTGATGACTGTTCATTTGCCATTGCCAGGGACAAGATGTAACATCACCTTTGCCAGAAAACAGGATCTAATTTTTGCTTTTTTGCACTATTTGATCTAGTCATTAGCTACACTATTTAACACCATG
>NW_015525987.1:0-957 GCF_001515645.1 Sinocyclocheilus grahami
ATTTTTGCTCAAATAAGCCTAGAGGACCTTTTCTCATATGGTGCCGTTTTCTTTTTAGATTAAACCACAGCTGGAGATCATAATTACCTTAAATCCTAAACAGCAGATGAAGATCTTCAACATATGCTTATAAATAAAACAAAATAAAAATTGGTTGTCAAATACATAAAAGAGACTGAGGCAAGGGTTTAAGTCAAAATAAAATAAAGTTGTCAAATACATAAGTGAGAATAAGTCAAAACTCCATATACAAATAATAAAATAAAATTGTCAAAAATATAAGACCGTGTAATTGAGATACTATTATAGTTTCTATTAATATTTAGTTAGTTTTTATATTTTCTGTTTGCATCAAGATTTATTAATTTTGTTGTGAGGTTTTGTCATTTTGAAATTTTATACATATCTTTATAGTTTTTTGTTTTTATTTCAGTTTGAATTTCGTTTATTTTAGTATTAAGTTAAACTAAATGAGAATGAGAAATGTTGCCTTGGAAACTAGCTCAAAATAAAAGTTTGTCTTTTATATACATCATGTCAAATGTATAAGGAAGAGCACAACTGCATTCAAATATGGAGTTCAAAACTGCCCTTAGAAATGTTGAGGAAAAAACAACAGTAACTAGCCAAGCCTAGAAAGACCTGTATCTACTCAAAAAAAGAAAAAAAGATCTTATCTAAGGGATTTATGTTGAACAACTTTGGAAGATCTCACATGCAAAGATGAACGGATCATATGTATGTCACGCAGCATGGGGCAAAATAATGAGAGCTGTATCCAGGGATTATGACAGTAACAATTCAGTCAGTCACTGTCATCCATCAATATAAAGCTCTGTCAGAGGACACACGGAGGAGAGTGTTCTGTCGCAGGAGAGATGTGCTGACTCCAGACAGCTGCTCGGACAGTCACTCACTCCAGGTTAATTGAAGTTCACCCTTTTGATTGGTCAGTGA
>NW_015525987.1:19433-20381 GCF_001515645.1 Sinocyclocheilus grahami
GTGCACAGTCATAAATATACCGCTGGAAAAAGCATTTTGCAAGGCCGTGTGATGGCTTGTTTGAAAACAGGAGATTTCTGTGACAGTTCAGTGCAGTTCATTCCGATGTCAGTCTGTGGTCACTGTAACAGCATCTATTATGCTTCTCATTTTCAGAACAGATGGCCATATTCAGGGCAATTTCCACTGTTTACAATTCACCTTGCATGTACTCTAGACAGCCGGCCATTTATCTAAGCAATCAGAGTTGCTATTCACTAATGGCTCGAGTGAAAGTACATTTCAATTACTTCTTTTCTCAAATATATGACATGAGCTCGAACATAATATATCACATACGCACTGTATTCACTGTACACTTATATGTGATGCGTTTATAAACTGAACACCAGAGAAAAGTATTTCTACCATGAATCAATCTAGTTCCGTAATGGAGATCTACAACAGGCAGGAATGTATGCTAAAGGATTTGTTTTTCTGTTAGATATACAAATACACATACACATAATTCAAGTTTGCCCCCTGGTGGTTTTAAAGCATTTATAAAACCAGATCTATACAAATCTCACAATCTTGTGTTCGGTCTGTGTGATCTATTCATTGCATGTATGATTTATTGAGCTCAATAACCTGATTGATTTTCTTCGTCTCACCCACTTTTGCCAACAAGAAGGGCTCAATCAATCACAGAGTATCTGAAAACACTATTCGAATGCGCAGTGCAAAATAAGTAGGTTGAGTTTGATAGCTCAGTCATGACATGAGCTCAATCTCCAGCCAAAGCAATACCCACGACCACCCATAGGAGAAGCCTGGAGCCGCAAAAGCTCAATGAATGACAGAATCGGCCACATCTGTCAAGAGAAGCTGCCCATCACACAATATAACACAATTATAATAATAATTTTTGCTCAAATAAGCCTAGAGGACCTTTTCTCATATGGTGCC
>NW_015525988.1:0-957 GCF_001515645.1 Sinocyclocheilus grahami
TACTAAAATAAGATATTTTAGCCAATATGCCAATCTGGGACATATGTCTATAATGGAATACACTCTGCAGTGGTCGCACCACAGGATATTTGGTCACATTTTCAAATTCAGTCAAAATTTACAAGCACATAATTGGCCACCTAAACAAAACAAGCTAGCTTCCCACAAAAGCTCACTATGAAATGTATTATGAAAATAAATACTTGCAGAAATAACTTAATATTCATTGTTTTTTTAGGTCATACCACATGCTATCCAAATGTGGTAACTAAATACCAGCCGTTAAAAAGGTTATTTTTTTCCAAATTTGAAAAAGACTTATAAAACTGCTTGATGCTTCCATGGGTCCTTAGCAAATTGGTATATGATGCAAAGTCCTATCTTTGAATGGACACCAACATAAAAGTCCCAAAATGGTAGTTTCTTGATGGTCGCACCACATGATATTTCATAAAATGGAAATCACCGGACAAAGTTTGTTTGTATATTATAATGGAAATATAAATACAAATGCTTTGCAATTTTACACAGGATTACAAAAAACTTTGTAAATCATGCCAAATTGTGCATAACATTTATTTGAATAAATTTAGGGTAATTTAAAAGATGTTTACAAAAAAAAGTTATGGCCGGACGGTCACACCACATGATATTTTGACACTTTGAATAACAGAAAATGTACAAATAACTAATGTTTTTTGAAAAGTTAAAGTGAGTTAATTCATGGGAGAGGCCCTTCATATATGTCATATTTTTTATGCATTTAAACCGATTTTTAACTGAAAAAAAATGCAATCGGACAGAAAATGTAGGCGCCACGTCAGTGACCCATGTACATTAATTAATTAATTAACCACCACCAATGCGATAAGGAAGCACCGTAGAAAAACAGGGTCTGGGTCCAAGTGCAGTTGAAACTAGATTTAATAAACAAAAACAGACAAAGCAAAACAGAAA
>NW_015525989.1:0-957 GCF_001515645.1 Sinocyclocheilus grahami
TAAAATATGAGTACATGAACAAGCTGTTTATTTGCTCAATTAGCAATTTAAAATTAGGGGCAACCACTGCATTTTAATCACGATCCAAATGGAGATGCTACATACATGTAGCATGAGCGATTTTTGATTTAAAATAGATTGTATAATTTTAAAATTTAAAGCAAAAACAGAATGGTCTTGACATTAGCTTTGTGAAATGATGCTACATAAAACATCTGCACGAAGCAGAAACAGCAGAAGGACTGAATGAGATGCAGATTCACTCTCTGACACCAGGTGGCGCTTATGGGAGAGCAGCGATACGCCATTTCCCTGGTTACCGCTGTAAACAAAGCAGCACTGGCTTATAAACACTAATTTAATATGCATTTTACGGAGGCAAAATGAAAAGAAAACATCTTAAACTTTTTTGAAGACAGTCAGTTCCCCTCAGAGATACATATAAACCCCACCACCAATTCGGTATTTAGGATTTTTGTCCAACATTTTGCGCAATTGTGAACATGTGAATATGACTATCGCTTTAAGCCATAATGTGATATTGATTTTATTTCGATATATCATGCAGTCCTAATTAAAATAGTATTAGTACAAAAAAAATCTTCACTCGTTTGGGCGACCCTATCAGCCTTGACTGTTATAAATAAATTGAGCTTGCATTTATGTATTTATGCCATTAAATGTACTACGACCAAAATTGTTTAAATGTTTTTATTTCTAATTAAATTAAATTTCAACTATAGACCCGATGTCAAAATGAATACATCATGAAAATGTCAAAAATGTTTAAATGTTGTTCTTTCATCTGCAGAAGCTCCAGAAGAGGATGGTAATAAATCTGAATGGTTATGAAAATTCTTAAGCAACTTCCTGGCATCATTTAAACCACATACTAACTATATAAATGAGCATATGACACTTAATGACAGTTGTCATAAACATGCATAGAACCTCCTT
>NW_015525990.1:0-957 GCF_001515645.1 Sinocyclocheilus grahami
AACATCAACACACACTGTTTGGCATTTAAGTGTCTATATTCTAACATCCCATATGAATAAAATGATGAAATATTGACAATGACATATGCATGTGATGTCACAATTAAATTTCCAACCCTTTGTCCTTCTACTGTCCTACATATTAAAGCAAAAATGTCCATAAACAAAAATTAAATATAAAATAAAACATAGCAGTAAATACAGGGCCTAGTGTCAAAGTGTTATGAAGATGTTTGTCAGTGACACTGTTAACTTAATTGCGCTTCTACTTCATTTCCCCAATAAGTTACAAGGGGAAAACAGAGTTTAATAAAAGTAGTAAATAAAATTTAAAGCAAAACAGTATTATGATTTTGTTTGACCAAAAGCTGCCGTTTTTATCAGACTCCTTAGGTTAAGTAAAAATTAAGTTAAACTGATGGTGTCATAAGAAATTCAGTCCATCTTGGAGCACATGTTAGCTGTTGCTAATGCTAATGATGAAAAGCTGTAAGGATTGCTATGATTATGTAAAAGGTTAGTGACTTGTGTAGAGATATAGATTAAAGCTAGCATGCTATGTTATGTAGTACACTGAGCGATTAGCTTGCAAAATCTAAGCTAATTTAAGAAGAAAAAAAAGAATGAGAATTATGTGTAGTTTAGTCATGTAACTATATGTAACATATGATTTAAGGTCGTAATAACATAGTTATAAAAAAACATAGTAATTACACAGACAACAAATACATCAAACTGATTTTGTAGGATTTTTAATCAGGCACTGAATAGAGTACCCATTAAAAGTTCTATCAGCACTCTATCAGTCTAAATTATTATTATCAGATGATTATTATCAGACAATATTTGTAAGAATTAACAATAGATTTTATGATTTTGAATGATAAGAATTGGACTCGTTGAATTGAAGAGTCAGGGCTGTACGTTAACTTTTTTTTGCACATAGCACTGGTGCTA
>NW_015525991.1:0-957 GCF_001515645.1 Sinocyclocheilus grahami
ACATGCATGTAAATGACTGATTTTACCACAGGTAGAAAGCACTCTTAACACTCTCACCCTGCACACATGGACCTGAGAAAGGCGCTTGCATCAACACATGGGCCACTCTGCTGAGAGCTGTTTGGGGCGAGAGAGCACGATTGTTCATCCTCTTCTTGTTTATCCCGTAATCCTCTCTGGGGTTTCTGTTGCATTGATACATTTTCTTGTTTCCACCAGCTTTGTGTCTCACTGCTCAATAGTGGTGCAGACAGCTGGGGACCCCACCTGCGTCGAGCCATCACAGACTTGGATCAATGCTCACACATGTACACACACACACACACTCACACACACACACACGCACACACATCCCTCTCAGCCTCCAGAAGCAGCATGCATGTCAACTACATTTTCTATCCAAGATTTCACACGTCCTCCAGTGCTGTTTGTGCAGATTTTAGTAAACTATTTAAATGATTCGCTAAATGTGTAGAACATGACATTCTGAAACTTTTTATCACCACCTCTCCATATGTCACCCAAAGAAAGAGAAAATGGAGATTGTAATTGGTCCTGACCCCAGACCGAGGAGAAATGTTGGTTAGGTTGATGGGCTGTGTGTTATGCAGGGTAAACAGAAGAAGACTGTGCTGAGAGTCAGAGAGTCCTCGTACGTGGCCGCTGAGGTCGTGCTAAAGAGCTTGGGCTTAGACACGCACGCTGACAGAGTGACTGCATGTCACACATGCTCAGCTCTCCCTAAAAGACACAGACCAACGCTTATCTGCTGTAATTAGGAAAAGCCAAAACTTCCTTCTGTGCGCACTAGAGAGAATTAAGTGGGACTCCTTTATTTGTTGTTACTTTTTTTCACAGAATTTATATCTGTAGGTCAGAGAAAACGAGTTTTTGATATTTACTATAAATAGTCCGTTTTATATACAGTGGGTACGGAAAGTATTCAGACCCCCTTAA
>NW_015525992.1:0-956 GCF_001515645.1 Sinocyclocheilus grahami
CATCATTACGTCACGTCTGTAAACATAAAGAAGTTGTCCCGGTTAGTATGCCATATCGCACGTGAGGATGCTGCAGGTGATGGATCGTTTATAGTCTTTTCTCACAGCAGCTGGAATGAATGGCGGAATGCAATCCAGAAAGGTCGAATTGGCACGGTTTGATGGGATATGAGCTAACCGATCGTTAGATTTAATCACCACTGATAGCGCTATTTATTGTAATGCTTTTTTCCTCAGTTGGTCAGAACAAAAGTGGCAGTTGCTACTTGTTCAGATGACATTCTCCAGTGAAAACTCTACTCTAAACTATTTGGGTCATACTTTCAAGATGTAGAATCTGTGACTACAAAGTGCAGTATCCACACCGGTGCGGTGACTGACAGCCACTCATTAGATTCATCTGCGCTGGAGCCCAACCCACGCAAGGAAGATAATTCCACAAACAGCTGCAATTGCAGGTTTTCAAACAGAGATGGCGACAAAGAGGCAAAACTTACGGACTGCAGCTTTAAGAATAACAGCAATAGAAAGAATAGTTAAAAGAAACATTTAAAAGAAGACATGCGGTCTATATAGACTGTGTAAACTGTACATATTCTGAGTGCTTTTTGTTAAGAGAAAGAAAAATTATACTCAGGTTTTCTCTCTCTCACAGTAGCGGCCGGTCTCAGTGACGTCACAGTGACACTTCACTTCACTCACATCATACAGCGATGATTCTCAGTGTGTCTGTAACCAGGACGGAAAGGTAACTTCAGTACCCACATTCGAGTGAAGTTTCTTTGAGAAGCTTCATTCGGCGAGTCTGTGCTTAAGCTAAACGTAATTCTTGGTGTGTGCTGCTCCGTTGTGCCACGGTGTAGCATCCAGTTTTAACGGCATGGACTGGCACACCCTGGGGTGAGGCGCTGTCGCACAAAGCGACATGATCCCATTCATTTTCAATGGAGAGCTGG
>NW_015525993.1:0-956 GCF_001515645.1 Sinocyclocheilus grahami
CATACACTGGAAGCTCATCCTCACTGTGAAAGACAAATCACATCAGATTAAAGAAGGGAAATATACACTTGGACTAAACTCAATTCTCTTCTGTTGAAACAAAAGTGTTTAGTCAGACTACTGGACACACAGAGTTTCACAGATGGTTTCAAATAGCCACTAATGTCTGCCCACTGTTCACATAACATGATGGCCGTACAGGGAGAGAAATCGCATCAATAAATCATACACTGGTTTATGTTGCTGACGTCAAATCTTATCGTCAAATGTATTACTGAAAAAGGAATTACTTTGTTCCACAGGAAGTCCACTCGTTGGATAAATAAACATCACTATTGGTAATGATGCCCCCGTGACCCCCACCCCTGAATCTGTTCAAAGTGCAAGATCTTAGTCAGCTACACAAACAGGAAATGACTGTTTCCATGGCAGCCATTTTGGAACTGATCTGGGATATCCATGAGGTAACCCAGGGAAGTCGTGATACGACATTAAGGCTCTGTTCCAAACCCTAGTGAGGTTCCTTTTTGTCTACATAGGCAGCTACGCTAATTAAAATTCAAAGTTAGTGAAAATTCAATCAGTGTAATTACTGACCCTTTGTTCATATGGTATTTATAAAGCAAAAACATGAAATCAAAGGGGGGAAAAAGCAAACAAAAATCAAAACAAAACAAACAACTTAAGATACAGAACAAACAAAAATAAATAATACTAAAACACAAGAACAAAAAACAAAGTAAACAGAGCAAAAATATATGCATATAAAAATGCAAACAAACATCAAAACAAAAAAGCAAAACACATATTAGAATTAAACAAACAAAAACCCTAAAAACAAAAGACAACAAATCAAAACAAACAAAAAACTTAAGATATAGATAAAAATAAAAATAATAATAATAAAACAAAAAGCAAAAAAAAAAAAACTAAACATTTAAACAACAACAAAAAAA
>NW_015525994.1:0-956 GCF_001515645.1 Sinocyclocheilus grahami
AGAACTACGTCACTTGAATGGAACACAAATGGCATATAAATAATGGCAGTGTTTTAAATTAATTCTATTTAATTGAACAGGCTTGGAAATTAGTCCCAGAACCACAACAATGTAAGTCATAGAAAAAGCAAAGCTTGCAGGATATGGAAAAGATGGATTTTAACAAGCTTTTAAGTTTAGAAGCAACTGTACAGCAAAATTACCAACAGGCAGAGAGGTAAAGAAACAGAACTAAGCTGTGCGTTTTGTTGGACTCCAGCACAAACAAATGAAACAGACACTTGCTAATCCAGCACGGCACTGTAGTTAATGAAGTAGTGCTGAGGATGCCAGTTTTGGATCTGTAATTTGCAAGTTATTTCTCTCCAGTAGCATCTTTCATGGAGTGATGGATTTTTCATTGTTTCACACCATTTAAAGGGGTCAAGTTGTTTGAACTGAAATGTGTGTTGGCAGTGTGTGTACACAACCACCCTATAATGATAAAAATCCACCCAGTGTTTTTTTTTTTATCTACTAAAATCTTTACCCCTTTCTCAAATCAAGCCGATCTCAGATGCCTGTATGTGTGATGTCACAAAAACAGGCCCCTCCCATGATAGTTTGATTGACAGTGGCGTTTCAGCACAGACTGGACTGGTGTCTTACCTTAGACCCGCCCTGAGTGAGCTGTGATCAGTCCGCCATTGTTTCACCGCCAGAGCAGGTGTAGACAAGAATGACTCCTAAGCATAGGCGGAGTTTAGGGGAGGCTGGGGGGGGCAGACAAGAGCCAATCATGATTTTGTCTGAACTATGAATAAAATATAAAAATTAAATAATTTATATTTTCTAATATTATTTATATTATCTTGTTATTTTAGTGGATATAATAAGTACGTTTTGGGCTCAATTCATTTCAATGCTATTTAAGCCCCATTCTCGCGAGTCGAGACTCATCATGATTCTTAACTTGT
>NW_015525995.1:0-956 GCF_001515645.1 Sinocyclocheilus grahami
CATATGCAAACAAAAACAGCTGTGCATATGCCTGCTTGCTGAAAGTGCCTGGGGCTACTGGGGGCTGAAGGGTCAGGGAGTGTGTGTGTGTGTGTGTGTGGAACAGATCCTCATTACTGCACCTCAACTCCCGGCTCAATGCTTTCAATGAACTGCAGCCTGAGCTTGTGATCTGCATGGCAGCGGTGTTCACAGAAGTCCTCTGTTACACACGCTCTTATCCAGCTCTTCCTGCTCTGTTTAGAAAGGCTGAAATACAGTTGTAAATAATGCAGATTACGTACAGCAGCTGCTCACACACACACACACACACACACACACACACACACACACACACACACACACACAGAGGTGACAGAGGGCTAATAGAGTTAGACAGGCGGTGTAGATGCTCATCTCATATGTATGATAATATCCAAGATATATCACTTGTACATCAAGCAGCGCTTGTGTTAACTCAGTGTTTCAGGGCATTTACCAAATGTTAAAAACATTTACTCAATCCAATATGTTTAGTCAGAAAAATATATGGTATAAGGTTTGAGTTTTTTCGAAGATATTCTCATGGTAAAGAATACTAACAGGGAATGCAAGCATGTTAATAATAAAGAAAATAAAGTATTAAAGCATCCCTATGAAAACAGACCAGGAGAGAGAGGATTTAATGGAAACTTAGGGGAAGAATCATTTATGGGATATTGCTCATTAAATTGGATGACTAGACTGCAATAACACAATACCAGTGTCTGTACTACTTCACACACTGCGAAAGCAGATTACAAAGAACACACAAGATAACGCCTGGCAAGACTACAATACTTTTCGTCACAGACAATCTTGTGATATCAATGTCACATGAGCAATGAATTATTTTACTGAGCAATGAAATGATAACTTGAAGTTTGTTGGTTAAGCCAAATGCTGTCAAAGAATTTTTCAGTTCCACAGACTCATGT
>NW_015525996.1:0-956 GCF_001515645.1 Sinocyclocheilus grahami
AAATATGTGTTTTAAATGTTTATGGAGTTTTTATTAATTTTTATTTATTAGTTTTTAGTTTTAATAACCCTAATGTAGAACTTTATGAATGGTGGGTGTGACAATTGTACTGAAACTATTGACACTTCCTGTGGAGTTTTGTGGACACAGGATGAAATGTGGTATGACTTTGTTTTGGTTGTATAGTTTGTTTTCCTCCAGTGATGTTCTTTACATCCCAGCCACAATACAACCCCAGCTGGAGCCTTATGGGAAGAAAAAGATGTTTATCTCTTCAAATGCTAACATTGCAGTGCTGTGTTCATTTCTGTGCATGCAACGCATTCTGTTTGTTGTGTCGTGTTAATGGCTTTAAAAAGGAGTGGTGCTGCGCTTTTCTCTGTAGCGACCGGCTGAAGCGATCAGGTCTGTGTTTCTGAGTCAGTGCACAGCGCTCTGGTCTCTTGGGTAATCTCGGTGCCGGTGGTTTGCAGAGCTGAAGACTTAGACATTAGAGCTAATGTAACAGTGAACGATTGCTTTGGCACCTCTAAACGGTGTGGAGCTTTTTGTAAGACCAGTGAGAAATATGATTTGGAAAGCCATGTTAAACTTCATTTTCCCCATAGACATGTGTGTCAGTAAACACCCTACCTCCACTTCATCTTCATAACACTGAGTGAATAAAGGGATATTCACACTATGGCTGGGTGATATACCTCAACATTTTTTTAATACCTCAACTGGTTTATATTGAGCTTGATTGTTTTTCAGAAATGGCCTTCTCATTTCAACCAAATGGGTTGATCACCAACAAAATAATTAAGGAATGTCACATAAGCGTGTTGTTGTTCTGGATATCAGCACAGCTGTGATTCATCTAAAGGCTCAGTGCTACAGGTAATCACAGCCAGGGTTGTCAGATCCCAGAAATATTTCCAGCCCAAAGACGACCCAAAACCTGCACAAAAAAAAAA
>NW_015525997.1:0-956 GCF_001515645.1 Sinocyclocheilus grahami
AATCAAGACTTTGTAAAAGAGCATAATAGGACCCCTTTAAAGCAGCATAAAACAATCAACTGAATTAATATAGGCCTACGTCTGAAAATACAATACTCTCATAAACACACAGACTGAGCAAATTTGCACCCTTTCTTCATGGAGATGCAACATCCGGATGAAAAAAGTGCACAGAGACCTTCAGGAGTCACACCCAAGCATCCATCATCATTTATAATTTATCTCCTAATAATTTCATTCGATTGAGGTTGAAGTTTCCAGTGATGTCATCATTTTCACACTCAGAAATCAAGTACAACACTGAGCGGCTGTGCCTCCATCTAGGGTTTTCAAATTTGACCAGTTTAAGCTGTTCTAATGTACATTTACTAGAGTTAGAAATTGCCAGCTGATCAGTAATCATGGGAGTGAAACCGGTCTTGCTTTTAATTATGGTTCTGCACACATGCACTGCAGGCAATGGTAAGTACTTCAGTTCAACCTTGAACCATTTAAAAATAATCTAAAATTTCCAAGATTTTGTCAGTTATGTCTTGCTGATGTGACGTGAAGTCTTAATTTAGAATTATTTATATACTATTATAGAATGTAATAATATTTTCAGTATTAATTTGAATTTGTAGTAATTATGGTGCTTTTTATTGGTTTTAGTTTTTATGTTGCTTATGTTGCATTTATTTTTCATTCCAGTATAGTCATTGTAGTACTTCAAATTAATTTTCAGTTAGTTGTTAGTTTTTAAGTTCACATTTTCATCTAATATGTATATTTTATTTCAGCTTTATTTCAATATTAAAAACTATTTTTAATCATTTTAATTTTAGTGTTAGCAATAACAATGCCGTACTGTATGTAATACAGTTGGGTAATAGAAATCTTTTTATAAATTTTAATTTTTTCATATTACGAGACTACACTCTTAAAAATAAAGGCGCTTCAAAAGGTTCTTCAAGCGA
>NW_015525998.1:0-956 GCF_001515645.1 Sinocyclocheilus grahami
TCTGAACGCCTACAACCTTCAAAGGAAGAGGGCAGCGGAGGGAGGCGGCCAGTGCGGAGAGGGCAAGAAGCAGATGAGCGCCGCCGAGTCTTCATTGAACAAAGCTCAAGGCGTGAAGCGCAAGTTCCCCCTCGCCAACCAGCAGGCCCTGGACAAACTCTTCTCCTCTCAGCCCTCGAGTAAGAGGAGCCCTGCCAAGCTCTCCAAACCCCTCCCGTTCAGTATTGCAACCCTCAAGCAGAGTCTTAACCTCCTCTCCTACCAGAACAGATCAAGTGCGCAGGGCCTCAGGCTTGTAAACCGCTTGGCTTCTCACGGTGCCTGGGTCGTTTTATGCGGCAGAAAGCTCATGCTGTTGAACCCGTTTCGAGTGGAGGAGGCCTTGCTGTTTAAAAGACTTCTGGAGAATAATATACTGCCAACCGTGAGGCTGCAGACCCCTGTACAGCTGACAGATGGGTAGACTGTCTCATTTTTTCACCTAATGATGACATTCTGGATGTGTACAATCTGGAAAGTAATTGTAAAGACTGTACATGTAAAAAATGTAAACGTGGATCTGCAATTACAATATAGGATTATTAGCTGTATTAATCCTAGTTATATTAATCCTCTATTCTAAATTGCAATACTTAATCAACTATCTAATAATTATTTGCATAGTAACATACACTTCCTTTCCCAGGGTGCTTGGTGGGCCAGAGTACATGGATGTTCTCCTGAACATGGAGAAAGACAGTGCCTGCTTCAATGGAGACATCTACTTTACTGATCCTAGGCTTGTGGCAAATGGTTTTGAGATTAAGATGATTCCAGGTAATGCTCAAAGACTTTGAAATGAATTTGTAATATTTCATTTTTTAAAAAGCATAGTTTACCCCAAAATGAAAATTCTGTCATCATTTCCTACTACTTCTACTGAACACAAAAGAACATGTTTGAAAAAATGTTGCTAA
>NW_015525999.1:0-955 GCF_001515645.1 Sinocyclocheilus grahami
ACACACACACACACACACACACACACACACACACACAGAGATACTGACGTGAAAGCAATGTTTACAATAATATAAAGCTCTGTTGTGGTTCATAGTATGTATAGCACACATATGTTGTAAATTGTGGAAGACCATGCATAAATGTGTGGTATTCAACATGCACTCATTTTGACTCAGAAAAGACTGTAATGGTGGAAACGCTGGGTGCATGTAAAGGTTTACAGTTCTTTGTTCAATGATGGTAACCAAACACTTTACAGTAGCCATTCACTTTCAAAGTATGGAAAAAATACTATGGAAGTCAATGGCTACCGCCAACTGTTCGGTTACCATCATTCTTCAAAATATCTGCACAACAGAAGAAAGGAACTTGAAGGTGAGTAAATGATGACAGGATTTTCATTTTTGGGTGAATTATCCCTTTGAGACATTTTTACACTAGATTAGTTATGGACATAATACTTGCAGAATTAAACATTCACATAAGAAAGACATGTGACAAGTGTAATATCACATATAGCATACTATTGAAAATATGTATTATTAATAATGTGCAGGTTTACAAAATTCAATGTAGTGTAAGCAAGATGCTAGTATTCCATTCCAAACATTGTGAAGCGAATACAGGAAGTGATGTAATTCAAATCCGAACTCACATCAAAGTCCACCTTCTCTCCTTCAGGAATCTTTGGAGCACTGATATTTGGCATGAATCTGTAAAATAATTGTTATCCCTGAGGACCGATGGTGTACAGTCTTTACATGTGAATATATGGAGATAAACACCACTTTAGAAAGAAAGATGTCAATGAAGAACATACTTTGGCTTTGGTTTAGTCTCATCTGGGGATAAAAATAAACAAAATACATCATCACTATTAATATGACGCACAAAGTACATTACAGACTTCCAGAGAATCAATCAAACCATATGTGACCCTGGACCATAAAACCA
>NW_015526000.1:0-955 GCF_001515645.1 Sinocyclocheilus grahami
CAAAATATCACAAAATCTGATAAATGTGTACCTTTCCCGTCACCTTCCTGCTTCACTTGAGGTGGCTTGACACATTTGGGAGCGCTGCCAGACCTGAAGTACAGGAGGAATGAGAAAGAGATGAGGAGTGAGAGTGTGTGTGTGAGAGGGAGAGAGAAGTAAAACCATAAGTAACTCATGACACTCACACAACGTGCTCACGCACTGAGCGAGCTGGTGGACAGGCGTCTGTGGTGGTGTCAGGGGCTTCAGGGGTGCTGGCGCTGGGTGTGGGAGGGTGCGTCTGAGTGAGCATTTCAGCACGGCGGTGGCGCGGAGGTCCACTGAGCGTGACCGGCCTCTCCCCGTTCAGTCTGTCCGGCACCAGCCCGTCCTTATTCAAATTCACATCTGAGTATGGACAGCTCACCACCCTAAAAATGGGAAAGAGACTCAGTTGCATTTGAATGAACATTATGGGTTGTATGTGCAACATTATGTGTATAACTTACGTGTAATGTGTCCCATACCGAGGTCCTCTAACATGTCCGACTCCGTTGCATCCTGGGGTTGGGCAGCCTTGTCCTGGAGGCACTGGAGAATCTCTGGGACCTGATATAGTTATAATTACGAGTTTGATTATGAGTCTGGTAGGGCCATGTGTGAAAACACTGTATATAAATGTGTCAAAGAGTATGTTACCGTTGGGGTGTTGTAGAGGATGACCTGTCTTCTGACACCAGCCTACTGGGTGCAGATCTGGGCTATCAGCATCTAGCCAAAAATCATACTCCTCACTCCAGCCATCAAAATGGATCTATATATAAACTCACAGAGTTAGCAATGATATACTATCTGTATTGGCAGATTGAATACAATTAATGTGAATAACTATTAATAAATGACTAATTAATAGGGGTGTAACGATACGCGTATTCGTATTGAACCGTTCGGTACGAGGCTTTCGGTTCGGTAC
>NW_015526001.1:0-955 GCF_001515645.1 Sinocyclocheilus grahami
AGAAACTTAATTTCCTGTAAAGCTGCTTTGCAACGATTTGTATCGCTATACAAATAAACTTGAATTGAATTAAACTTGAATTCGTAAACAGCTGTATCAGATGCTTCTCTACAGTCTTTACATTCAGGCTCATAAACTCCAGACGAGGACTGAAGAGCTGAGACACATCAGAGGACATTTTGGTAACACTTTATTTTTTATTTTGGTACACTTTAAGGACCAATTCTCACTATTAACTAGTTGCTTATTAGCATGCAGATAACTAGCGAATTGGCTGGTTATTAGTACTTATGAAGCACATATTAATGCTTTATTCTGCATGAGCATATTTCAGATCCCTTAATCCACCCCATACATAAACTTAACTACCTTGCTAACTATTAATAAGCAGCTTAATTAGAGGTTTATTGAGGCAAAAGATGTAGTTAATAGTGAGAACTGGTCCCCAAACGAAGTGTGGACAACATTTCTTGTAAACGATTATGATTTAAGGATTTAAAGGTGAACTCGGTATGTTTCACTGGCTCTTATTTGTATTCACAAATTAAATTGAATAACTAAGGCAGGTCTTACAGTGACAGTTTTGTGTACTTTTATTTGGTATTTTCAAGTAAATCACAAACTTGTGTGTGTGTGTGTAACAGTCTATAAAAGCATTGCATAATGTTGTCATTTTTGTAATAAGATAAATCTTCTGATCTCACTGGTCTGTAAAGCACTGATATTATGGAGATTTCTTGCTTTGCTTTGTCACTAACAGCTAATTTCACTACGGGTTTACGTATGTCCCATCACTGTCTGTCCAGCAGAGGGAAACGGAGAGCACTGTCCTCCTGCTGACACTGTGTGTGTGTGTGTGTGTGTGTGTAGTCTCGGTCTCAGACTGCTGGCTGAACGTCTGATGCATACAGCACATAACATTGGAAACACATCGGGAGTTTCGAAGTCGTCATTG
>NW_015526002.1:0-955 GCF_001515645.1 Sinocyclocheilus grahami
TCCACTTGGTTCCACGCATGTCCGGGAACTCATGAATATTCATGTCTGCTCCGCCCACTGAAACAGAAAATCTCGTAACACCGGTCAGCCTTCAGGATAGCCAGTAACTGTTTCAAGTGTATAGGCTGTCTCATGTGTCACATTTGAATTTGTAAAGTTATTTATTTTTTAACTAAAGTACAGATAACATTTACACAGAAATAAACAGATACAGAAAAAAACAGAAATACACAGATAACATTTTGTTAGCTCTTTTTCCCCTTGTTTATGGAATATTAGAGATCCCCTACTACATAGGCTACTGTCAAAATCGCATAATGAATGCGCTTGACTTAGGAACTTACTTTTCCAATTTGATGAATTAAATCAACTGTGATTTGTGACTTATTTTATTCTTAGATGGCAAAGTTAGACACTGTTACAAAACATGAAAATGTATTTTTAATTTTCAAGACGACTTGTTACTGATACTGATGAATTAAACATGAAACCTAGTGACGTCATGTTTTTAAATTGTTACAATGTTGTTAAATTTATTGATGCATATTTTATGGTGTTTTGCATATCATTTCAAAGAAGCAGTCCACAGCATAGTTTGATATCAAGTGGTGTTTTGCTTCATTGCAGGTTGCTTTATGCTGATCGTTTTGCAATATAATTCATGTCTTTGTATGATTTGATTTAACTTATTTTCACCCAAATAAGGCAGCAGTCAGAACTCATGACATTTGTTATAGCTATGTATTGCTGTCTTCTGTAGATTCAGCCATACTTGCACCCGATCTACAGTAAAATGCACTTTTGAAATCCACAAAACACCTGGCCAGAGAAGACAGGGTTCAGGTGGTGAGAGGATGTTAATTGCTCGTCACGCCTACAGTTAAATAATTAGCTTCCGCCATAAAATGCCAATTATGTTAAAGAGCTGCACCTGCAGATACCCATTACAGAACAG
>NW_015526003.1:0-955 GCF_001515645.1 Sinocyclocheilus grahami
AAATGATGACAGAATTTGTATTTTTGGGTGAACTATCCCTTTAATAACCTCTAGATTCCAACTCTAGTCCAATCAATCTAGTCCAGTTTGTCTCATGAATATGTAATGAGTTAGACAGCAGTGTGGGAAGTGCCATGCATAAATAAATTAGGTTCCTATTTGGCTTTAGCAATGAAAACAGACAAAATGGCTGCATTAAAGTTATACTTGTTAAATAACACGATGTTACACAATCAAACTACCTCCTCTTATTTGTCAATAAACTCTCCTGGCCTTTCTTTTTCTTGCCTGTATGTCTGAAAAGACTCCCTCAAGCGAACTTGAACAGAATATGACGCTTTGGATCTGTGCGGTCCACAAAGGCTTCACTGACTCAGCTGTTGTGGTCAGCGTGTAGGTTTTCTAAGCTAATGCACTGAGGCTTGTGTTAAAAACAGAGCTAATGGACACAGATTATACAACTAGGAAGAACTTAATAAATGCTACGTAAGCTATCATAAAAGCTAACAAAAGGATCAGACACGTCATATGCCCACAATAAATAAACACTACAAAGTAAAAAATAAAAATGGTTTTCTTATTCTAGGGGATTACAAATTAAAGCTCAGACAGCTACATCCAAAAGGGAAAAAAGACAATTGAAAAAATACTAGTCTTGACAGTCTGAGGTAAATCAAAGAGAAAAATAAATCTCAGAAAAGACAAAAAAAAAACAGAGTGGAATCAACCTCAAAATCCTTCACACGCACAAACTGCTGCATTATTGAGGTGTTTCCCGTAAATCCCTTAAACGCTAGCTGAAGATGTAGTTGTGGATTTTGTCGACTCTCAATCTTTTTTCATTAATACTGATATTTTAATCATTTCTGTGCAATAGCTCTTTAAACTGAGGAGATAAATCTCTTGAGGTGGAGTATTTGATTTACAAATAAATGTGTTTTAGAGTATTAAAAAC
>NW_015526004.1:0-955 GCF_001515645.1 Sinocyclocheilus grahami
CACTTCCGTGTTGGTTTCACGAGAGAGACCAGAAGGTTGCCGCTTAGTTAGGATGTTATCTGTATCGGTAGTTGGCAGCTCACTAGGGGTTCAGAAAGGGCTACGATGTCTTGTTTGTATGTGATGCATCGTGTTTGTTTTGATCTCTTTAGCAAGTGAAAGAAGACCATCAAGAATACCAAAGATGGCCCCTGTCCATTTAGACATTTCCTTCACCAATAGCTTCGCCAGAGGAGGTGAGTGGGCCTATATTCTTCATTTCCGTCGACTCCGGGGAGATATTTAGCATCAAACCAATTCCCCATCTTTCATCTGATATCGTTAGTCAACTGTCTTCTGTCTTGATATCTCATTATCTGTGTTCTGTCACAGACCACAACTCTTCCCACACACATATACACGCTCATTCTGCTTCGACTTTGGCCCGCTCTTTCATTTTTTTGCGGTGATGGTTCTGCTGAACTTGCAGATATTTGTCACCACAATTCTCCAAAGTACACAGTGTTTCATAAAATCCAAAAAGCTAGCCATGTAGATGCATTCAGAACACCCATTGTGAATTATTTTTTTTTACTTAAAGTGGTGCAGAAGTATTCACCTCCCTAGATAGGTCAATATCTGCACACTATCTTTAAATATGATATTACATGCAGGAAGTTGAAAGGTCTTTACTGTGAAAACAGCGTGTGCTTTATTGTACATCACAGGAAGGGTATTGTATAGATCCAATTTAGATTCAGATTTTCACATCTTGTGAATTCAAGCTCCCCCATTACTAAAACCTCACCTCAGATCAAAGAGACATGTAGGGTAATGTACATTTATGACAGGAATTTGTTAAGTGACATTCTGTCATTTATTCACCCTCAAATAGAGAGTCATAAGGATTTGAAACAAGTGTGTGTGTAATTGAAGACAGAATTCTCAGTGTTGGTTAAACTAGTCTTTTTTTTTT
>NW_015526005.1:0-955 GCF_001515645.1 Sinocyclocheilus grahami
ATTACTTAAACGGCTTATTTACATTTTAATTGTTCAAATTTGAATTGAAACTTTTCAGTGACACATTTGTTTGATTTAGTTATTTAGTTAGCAACCTATGCAGTGTTTATTTTTTGTGTTTTCTCACAGAAAAAATAAATCACTTTCGATATGCCTATAGATCTTTTTTTATATATATACTATGATAATCCCCCATAAACATTCTACCAAAAACCTCTACATTAAGCAATGCAATGCAGCTCATAAACACATCAGTGACCTTTCACATGTTATTCTTTATAAACCTCAGACTGACCCTATGAAAGCAGCACGTTTTCACAGCAATACACCTCAGCCGTGACATTGTTTTGCCTTAATTAAAAGCCTGCGGGAGGGAGCACAGATTTGTTATTAGGGTCACTGAGGTCACACAGCAGTTTAAACCAAATCCAAGTCCTTTCTTAATAGACTCTGCAGGGTCACTGCATGTTCTCATTCACAGTAAATGATGCTGGTCATTTGATGTGGTGGTACACAAACACAAACAGTCTATAAGTTGCTTCCATGTGCCGTCTCTTGAGGTTTCGCAGAACTCGGCTCATCAGTGCAGTATTGTGCATCTAATACTTCACCGCAAATGAACTGCTATCATTCTTCTGACAAACTATAAGCACTTGGATATGTGTTTACAGTTCCACTGGAACATATCGGAGGCACTTTGCAGTCTGCATCCAGCGGCCAACATATTAACATTGTTGACTGCACTATTAACCAAATTTCTCTGTGGACCAATCTGTGATTTACAGCAAGAGAAGCCAATAAACATCCATTCCTATGAGGCTTCTGTCAAATACAGCATATTTTTCCCTTCGCTTTCATATGGTGCTTAATATTCCAGGGTCTCTTCTCAGCCTCTCATCTAAAGTGTGTGTTTTTTTCCCCAGTCATCCCTAACTGGGTCATTAAGGATCAGGTG
>NW_015526006.1:0-955 GCF_001515645.1 Sinocyclocheilus grahami
ATGGGTTAGATAATGAAGATCCAAACTGAGAGCTTTATGCCATTACACTTCCAAAACAGTCTCAATTGTCTTTAATTTCAAATTCAATGCAGAAACAGACTTACCCTATTTAAATCAGTGCTGTATTTCCGGGTGAGGTCATCCAGGGACAGTTTGTGATCATCCTACAATAGCACAAAAAAGAATATCAAAGAACATCTCATCAAATACCACTGGAATTGTTTTGTGATTTGTTTTGCCAAAAGGTGTTTTAAAGAACTAAATTGACTTACCAAGTCCACCTCTTTTTTGAGTTCATCCATATTTTTATCCTTCTCTTTCTTGCCCTTGGGCTTTGACTTCTTGCCCCCCTGCTCCGAGGTGGCTGCCAGTTCATATTGCTCTCGACCTTCCTGTGGTGGAGCAAGCAAAGAACAACCATTACATCTTTTTTTGCACTTTTTTTCTAAAAATGCAAACCGAGAGCTCACAACAATAATTTACACTGTCATTTTTAACTGGTTACATTTATTGTTGGGTCAGGGTGTTGGTTTAAAAAGACTTGTAAATGCACAAGAAAGTGGTATTAACCCAATTTATGAGTGCAAAAGTTGCATATAAAAGTGTAAAATATTAACAAGAATTAACAGAGTGCAGATTGCATGATCCTAATAGAGAGTAATTAACCAAGTAACCTCTACTACTGTTAAGCAACAGTTCTTATCACAACTGAATTCTGTGAATACAATAGGTGACTCATTGCCTCACAAACATGGGAGCTGTTAAATTAATCACTTATGTACAGAGCATTTGATTGTTTGCATTTGAACCAATTTGGTCATCATTTTAAGTCAGCTTAGCAATCAACAGGCTCTTTGTTTGATAAACGAAGGGTCAATTGATCAAATCTTCAGTTGTAATTTTTACAATTTACTGAAAAGAGAAAAGCACCATAGCACAACACATGAGCATAAAA
>NW_015526007.1:0-955 GCF_001515645.1 Sinocyclocheilus grahami
TGAAGACTGGAGTAATGATGCTGAAAATTCAGCTGCGCATCATGGAAATAAATTTTTGATAAAACATTTTTTTTACTACATACTCAAATAGAACATTTATATTACTGTTTTACTGCATTTTTTATCAAAAACATGCAGCCTTGATGAGACATAAAATCATACAGACCCCAAACTTTATTTCTCTTTGGCTTGGATTTTCGTTTTAATGATAACCGTAAAAACCAAGCAGAAGCCAGCTTGCAAGTCAGATTGTTTCTTTGGGAGTGGATTGAATAGACGACCACTGCAGCACTAATCCTTCTCCCTTTCAGGAAATTTAGTGTGCAAACCTTCTCACTTAATTCATATTCATGATCTAAGATTGTTACTACGCCCCTTTCTTCATTCCTTTTTTGTTTTTTTTTAATTCACTTAAAATGACCAAAAAATTATTTTCATATTATATTAATATGAGATCATGAAAATGTAAATGGATTTTAATTAATACATTAACTTGCCTGTAGATGTGCTATTAGTTTTTGTGACAATACATTGTTCACGATAATGTTGTTCAACTGCAATCTTATCTAATCTTAGAGAATAATGGAATATTAGACAATTAATGGTTAAAAGAAAAGATTGTATGCTTGTGTCCTTTTTAAATGCCTTTTAATATCTGTCTGCCTCTTTATGTTGTCGTTTTTCTTGCTCCTGCTCTCTAACCGCTAACTTCTCTCTTTGTTGCTAGGTATCCACTGATAGCAACATGATTAATTAAACCTTATTCTCAGTAACACAGGTTTTGTCCCTAAGCGTTTTACTTTGAACGTTTTTTTCTCTGCGCAAGCTGTAAATTTTCCCATTGGATGGTCTCTTCTTTGACGTAAACGTATTGGCCTGTGTATGTAATGTAAGGTTTTGTTGGAGGGGGGGGGCTCTTCTAATCTTTTCTCTCCCTTGACGCTCTTTCCATTCT
>NW_015526008.1:0-955 GCF_001515645.1 Sinocyclocheilus grahami
AAAATAATAACTAGACTGACAGACAAGATTTAAAATTAGACAAGACTGAGAAACTAGACAGAATTAGATAAGGGCATGTGTGAGTGCAAGGAGCACAAAATATACTGGCAAAGAAACAGTGATGCTCTTTCCATGCTCTCCTTTTAAACAGGTCCTCTTCCAGTTCTGGATCAATCCCAATATGAGTGATGCCAGTGTTTCCATTTGTGTCTGGATCAGTGGGTCCATCTTCAGCTGTGCTTCCTGATTCAGACAGAGGGTTTAAAAGTTCGGACTGAGTTCTTCTTGGTGTTCACACTCCTGGGAGCCTGGGGGCTTTGGCTGGTTTTCTGACTGAAGCCCATCGTCACTGAAGTCATCATCTTCATCATCAGAAAGTTGCACAGCATTAGTCAGGGCTGAGACATGAGGCTGGATCGAGGAAATCAATGTGGTGTCTGAAGTCTGAATTAGAGGAGGGCACTTTGGCAGGTGTGTCTGTTTTAGACTTTAGTTCAGAAACAAGGGAAAAAATGACTACTAATAGGCTTAACACTGATAAAGGGATGCTTACTGGAAGAAACTCTTTATGCTCATTTAATTTTAATACAATGCACTGCAATGAATACAATATACAATGAAACTGGAAACTTTTGATGAGGCTTGTTGAAAAACAGGAAATCCTATTAAACATTCAATAGTATGGGGTCAGGAAGATTTTTTTTTTAAGAAATTAATCATTTTCTTTCGGCAAGGACACAATAAATTTATCCAAAGTGATAGTAAAGACATGTATAATTGTACAAAAGATTTTTATAAATAAATGTTGTTCTTTTAAACTTTATATTCTAAGAATCCTGAAAAAATTATTGTAAAATGTTAAGCAGCACAACTGTTTTTAACATTGATAATAATAAGAAATTTTGGGGGGTTTTAGCAACAAATCTAACTAGAATAAGTTTTAGCAACAAATCAT
>NW_015526009.1:0-955 GCF_001515645.1 Sinocyclocheilus grahami
GACCAAAATCTAATATCACAGTATAAGTATTTTTAATGGTATATATTATGACATTGTTGTTTTTAATGGAAATTCAACCCAAATATATTGCAATATATATTAACTAACCGTGTGGCAATTGACCAGTATTACATTTTAAAAACAGCCAATATTACATTTTCATGCTGTTTTGACTAAATAAATTAACAATAAAAATAAAATGCTAAAATCAAAAATGTCAATGTTACAGGTTTAATGTACAGCATCAAAAAATGTATATTCATTTTAGGATTTGCTAAACATAACATTTGACAGTGTTATTAAATTATTAGTGTTTTTAATAATTCAATTTAAGTGGAAAAAATAGGGGAAATGAGTACACAGAATTAAATGTCTAGTATTGACTGATACATCAAAAGAAAAAATCTCTATAATCAACATAGTAACAATATATTGTGCATCCCTAAGTAACACCTATTTTGATGAATTACGTGTGAAAGGTACTTTATCGTTTTATTTATTTTATTTTTTTATTTAGAACTTAATGAATGCAAACCAAAAGATAAGACTGTTCTTAAATCATAAGACTGGCAATGATGCAAAAGAAACATTATACAACACTTGAGAAATTCAAAACAGCAGTACATTATAAATATGACAGGATGAGCCATGTCTGAACCATTGTAAAATAGCCAATATACAAACACCAAACACTGTGAGTAAAACAAAATGAGAATGCTGTGCTTTCCCACAGAAGTGCAGCGAAAAACCTGCAGGAGTGCTAGGAAAGACCTGATATTCTCGTTGTCAGATTCACAGACCCGCACTCACACCTGTGAGTTATAGAGAGGAGAGAACAATGAGAATGACTTCACTCATTACAGCAGACATGGCAAACGAGAAGACAGATTTCTGCCATATGTTTGGCCTAGGCTTGTATTGGTATGCTGATAAAGAACAGTTCTCCGTCTTGGCC
>NW_015526010.1:0-955 GCF_001515645.1 Sinocyclocheilus grahami
ACTCTTCAGATGTTATGCTCTTAATATTGTGGTAAATCAATGATTTTCAAAGTCTTGTATTTAAGTCAGAATTCCAGTTTTGTGTCAACGCTTAAACCGAGACCTGTGAAAGAGCTCTGTGGTGATTGGAGAACAGTGTCAGTGAAGTTGTTGAGGTGTGAATATGAGAAAGTCACGCTCTCAGTGCTGCATTACTGCCTCCTGCAGGAGAAACTGAACCAGCTGTCCAGAGACAACGAGGAGCTGAAGACGGAGGTGCAGGAGCTGCTAAACAACTCGTCCCTGAACATGTCACACAGAGACGACGGTGAGTCCCGCTTCACGCGTGTGAGAGAAACTTGTTTTAGCACACCGACTCTACTGACGATCACCCTGCTGATGTTTTAAGGTGATGGACTGGAGAGTCATTCTCTCCCAGAGAGCTTCCAGAAGTCACACATCGTCATCCCAGAAGACTTCGAGAGCAGAGAAGAGATGGTGAGTCCATTCAAATATACAAAATATGTGTGGATATGGAGATTTACAGTCAAAATTGAGTTTTAAAAATCGTGCATTTATTTTTAGTGCATTTTTCTAATAATCAGCATTGACAAAACACGCGGGCAATTTGTCTAGTAAATAATGTAAAAACTGTAATATGTAAATAACATTCTGTATATTAAAAAAATAAGTTATAATTTTTTTTAAATGAAAAATAAATTAAAAAAATATATATCATTTTTAATAATAAAAAAATAATTTATTAATTTTAAATTTTATAAAAAAAATAATTTCACCTCTGAAATGACTTTACAGGAGCAGGAGAAAATAATTATTAAATAATTAATTAAACTTATTGGTAATAATAATAATTAATGCTGTTAATAGCAATATTATTTTAATACATTCGTATTTAAAATTAATATTTTAATTAATTAGCTCACTTTTCATGATCCAATCACATCCAGAAGGATGG
>NW_015526011.1:0-955 GCF_001515645.1 Sinocyclocheilus grahami
TAAACATTGCAGTATGTGTTTCTGTGAGACATTCGCGTTGTAAGTACTTTTGCAGAGGCTTGCATTCCTTTACTAGAAGTGTTGAAATAATGAATTAGATTCCCAGGGAATGCGTGTCGCTTCAGATAAAAGCATCTGCTAAATGCATGAATGTAAATGTGTTTTTGGAGTTTTTGTTTCACACAAAAAAGCGGCATTCAGTTTCAGTCAGACTAAAGCAATAATGTATTTTTAATATGTTGTGCAAACACTTTAGTCAGAGCAAAATTACGACTGACTTTGTCCAGCATCTAAACATATTAACATGTATTTAATCCAACAAATATTCAATTATGTACTGGTGTTACATTATACAATGTCAAACTTTTATGAATATAATTATGCATGCAATAATTTGTCTCTTTATAATGTTGTGTAAACACTACTTAAAGTAAAATCACACTAGTTCGATTCGTAAAAAGTTTGATGTGATTGCAAATATTCAATTATGCATTGGCGTTAAATTATACAATCTTAAACAATTATGCATATAATTATGCATGCAATACTTTGTCTTTTTGATATGTCATGAAAACACTTTAGTCAGAGTACAATCACACTTAGTCCAGTTTTTGAAACATTGAACTATAATAGGCATTAGTAATGTGATTGTAAATATTGCCATTGCATTATATAATACCAAACAATGCAATGCATGCATGCAATAATTTGACTTTTTATAATGTCGTGTAAACCCTTTAGTCAAAGTAAAATTGCAACAGTCTGATTTTTGAAAAATCGGACTAACAGAAGTCTATTTAATCAAATATTCAATTATGCTTTGCCGTTACATTATGCAATGTCAAACAATTATGATTGAGTGAGTCCTGTGTACATTCTGTAGCTCAATACACAAAAACCTGATTGATACAGCTACTGTGAACAATGTCAAATAAGAGGGATTTGAATGCTGATT
>NW_015526012.1:0-955 GCF_001515645.1 Sinocyclocheilus grahami
GTGCATCAGAATCTCATTCTCTTTGAATTTAAAGGGACACTTCACCCAAAAAAAGATCATTCTGTCATCATTTATTCTCTATCATGTCAAAGCTGTTTGAGTTTCTTTCTTTTGGAGCACACATGAAGATCTCTGAAGCCACAGTGACTTTCACTGTATGGTTAATAAAATGCAGACATTTTTCAAAATATCTTCTAAATCATGACAGAATGTTGATTTATGGCTGAACTTTCCCTCAAAGACTCCATCCACCATGACCTTTAGAGTCTAACCTTTATATCAGTGAGATATTAACAGCTCTTTGCACAAATTTCGAGTTTATTTCTAAGATGTAAACTCAGCCTTTTGTCTTTTTTTCTCAGAATTGTGTTTAAATCCAACAATGGCTAGTTATTATAAACTAAGAATTGAGTTGAACACAAATGAAGATATTTGGGAACCAAACAACATTGAAGCCCATTGACTTTCATTAAAAAAGATCTTCTCATATTGTTGTTTTGGCTGAACATTCCCATAAAGCCTCGATCCACCATGAGCTGCAGTTCTCAGTGAGTTTCAGTGGAATGTGTGTGTGGTTTATCCGCCTGCGGTTGTGATATAACACACATGCAGCTGTGAATGTGATGATGACGGCCTCAGACCGCTTCTGCAGTGATTTCAGATCTCCACGTCATGATCCACTGATCTTCGCTCCTGGTTGAACTCTGGTTAATTTGAGCTTCTCGTTGTCTTGTCTGCTCTGTGCTTTGGGTTAATTACTGCTGGCAGGAGTCATTATCTCTGATTGCATTTGAGAGGTTGATGTGTAATGCATGTGTCCGACCGCAGGCGGAGGACATGATGATGATGATGTTCCAGCTGCTCCTCCTGCTCCTCACCGTCGCTCCGCTCGCGCAGGGGGTCCCAGGGTTCCAGCTGCGTCTGGAGGGCGGCAGGAACAGGTTCGAGGGCCGGC
>NW_015526013.1:0-955 GCF_001515645.1 Sinocyclocheilus grahami
ATACAATCCTGCTTAGGGCACCCATTTGGCCAGCAGCGGCCCTGAATACTGTATTAGCTGTATTATTAAACTTAACTCTTAAAAAGTAATTTAAGTGAATGAACAAACATAAATTAGAAATGATTAATCAGATGAACAACTGTTATGTTAGGAATAATTATTTAAAAAAGAACAATTGAATTATTATGAATACAATGGTTAATCTTATTATTAATTATTTTCATTCAATAAAACAGAACAGGAATTCCCCAGGCTTTTTTCAAAGCAAACACAATATGCCACAAACAGATAATCTTGACCTCCTCAGTGCACTGATATCACGTTAAAGTCAAATGGCTTGACCAAACTAAGTGACAACCTTGCCGTTTGACTCATATTTCTGGGGAGTGTGCAGTTTGTTGAGGTTTGAGAGTGGAAAGCATTGTGTCTAGCAGATAAACCAGTGATATGCCAGCACCCTTCGATGAGAGACCTACGCTTTATCTCAAGCAAAATAGAAAGGTGGCTCATCCTACTCTTCAATTCATGCCTTTTGACCTTCCTCAGAGAGCCCTTGATTTCTATCTCAATTGCTGTGACTTCTCTGTTCACAGCAGTAAAATGCTGTGGCACAGAGAACAGATACGGCTATGGAGCTGTTACTAGGCCGCCCAAATGCCAGGCTGTCAAGGGGAGAAAATAAAAGCAGGTGTAGAGCACTTTTGCAGAATCAGGATAAATTTCAAGGCACTTTTATCCGAGATGGCATACTGTGAGCTCATGCATTTTCCTCTTCCTTAGAAAACATGGGAGTGGGCTTGCCTCTGGTACCATAAACTCCTTTAAACTCTGGGGGAACATAAAGTAGGACTTGAGTTTCTTAGGGCACTGTTTCCTGCAGAGGCAGACATTCTCAGAAGAACATTTCCTATCTCATAGCTCAAAAAAAAGAAGGATTCAAAGTGAGAAGCAGTCA
>NW_015526014.1:0-955 GCF_001515645.1 Sinocyclocheilus grahami
TGACATGGTCTGTGAAAACTGACTTCATTATCATGCACATAGCTCCTGACAAAGCATCCATCAATTAAACAAGCCCATCCCCCCACCCCTTCTCTAGTCCCACCCCCCCACTGAGAGCTCCCAGCATGCTCTCTGAGAAGCATTCTTCCTTTTCTTTCCTTGTGTTATCAATGTTCTCTTCTTCTATTTGTTTCTTTAGCTTTTGCAATTGCCGGGTCCCGGTGTTTTTCAGTGGGAGCTGCGAGCGCTGATGTTTCATATTTTATGAGAGGTTTCAAATTCAGTTAAATCCCAGCAGACCCTCTCTCTCGGTCTGTCTCCAGTTTATTAAGACGTTGAGGAGGGAGTGACAGTGATTAGAGCTTGTGTTCTATAGACAGAGACGCTGTAATGGGACAGTATTTCATAGCCCCCACACTGAATAGAGACAGTTTGTTTCTCATTTCCTGCACCAGTTCAGCTCTCAAGCCCAATTTCAGCTGTCATTTAGAAGAGGTACTTTGTCATCTCCTTATTTATCTGCGCAAGCGTCTGTCACGAGACATTGTAGTCCATCATGGCGATGCCAAATTCATCTTATGATTTATATGTGTTGTATTTACTAATGCACTAGAAGTTCCTCTCCTGAATCTGTGATGATCTTATCTTAGTCGTGCTCCTCTGGAGAGTTCATTTAATGCTGCAAAGCCTCACATACACACAACTGAACGCATGCAGACTCTCATCCAAAAAATTTGAATAGCAGGATTATTACGAAAACCTGGCAGGAGATGAGAGAATAACCTGGCTGTGTGTGTTTAGGGGTGATGATGGGGTGGGGGAGTGATATCAGCGAGGAGGAGACCCAAAAGCACGCATGACTCTCCTCTCCAGAGGGGAAGAGAAACAGAGTGATATAGGTCTGGGGTCATTGTGTGAGTTTAGGTTAGCTTTCATCACTGGAATGATAAACCGT
>NW_015526015.1:0-955 GCF_001515645.1 Sinocyclocheilus grahami
AAACTCAGAATTGTGAGACAAAAGTTAAGACTTGCGAAATGCAAACTTAGAATTGTGAGAAAAGTCAGAATTCTGAATTTATGGGTTGCAATTCTGACTTTATTTTCTCAGAATTTATCATTTATATCTTGCAGCTCTGAGTTTACATCTCACAATTGTTTTTTTAAATCTCAGAATAGCGAACAAAAAGTTAGAATTGTGGGATATAAACTCAAACTTGTGAGGAAAAAATGTAAGACTCACGATTACCTCTTTATATTTTTATCCCATGGTGAAAATAAGCTTCCAGAGTTTTCTGACCATTACTTTTGATCGTCTGTCTGGCAGTCTGAATAATATTTGTACATTTGTCTGAATTTGACTTGCATCCCTGCGCTCCATTATCAGCAGGCTGAATCTTTCACACTCCATTTGATGACTCTGAAGAAATACAGGCTATTTGTTTGTTTGGGTGGATAAACAGCGGTCAGTTCACTCAGAACACGCTGTCAAGCGGTGATTTGACAATGAGGGGTTTGCTGGGCCACATCGCTCCCACTGAGGCGACGGTACGAGTGAATGACAGGCGCCTTTACAGTACTTTACTGCAAACATGCAGCAATTTAGCCATATTTCACTTTAGACAAAAGTGCCTCGGTCGCTTCAATAAACAGTGAGTCCCAAACCACAGCACAGGTCACAGACTCCTGAAAGACTGGAAAATACATTATACATACAGGATTCTTCAAAATGACAATGTTACAATAGACTTTTATTTTTTAGTGTGTGTTGTCTTTTATTAATGTGTGTTTGTAGTTACATTATGTGTGTAATTTGTGCCACGATTTCCCTCAAAGAAAGAGCGAATGTTTCATTAGCCGCTGGCTCAGAGCCGACCTCTCATACCAGCCTCCCTGTTTCCAGTCTTTGGCTTTCCCTCGTCCTCTTCTCTCCCACAGGAAAAACTCTTACATTT
>NW_015526016.1:0-955 GCF_001515645.1 Sinocyclocheilus grahami
GCGTTTTTGAGCTAGGATTACAAGAAATCCACCAATTGTTAGCAGGTCCACCACCAACTAGGTTGTGATGAAAAAAAAAACTCTCTTTTACAGGAAAATCAGCCCAAGCAAACAGCCCACATATTAGCCACTTAATCTCTGTGCACGTTACAAAAATGAAAGAAAATGTAGCCACAAGAAGCAATTATGGGGTTGCAGCATTAAAACGCCAAACAGAAGTCTTACAAACTTTAGTGAATTTAGCTTGCTTTTGGATTTCAAATGCTTTTTTCATCAACACCTTCAGACAATTTACCCGAACATTTATAAAATGTGAATATGTTGTACTTACCTGGGTTTTCTCATTAAACAAGTGTTGATATATACTCTTAGCATGTGTAAAGACCCATAAACTACCACCTAAAATAACCCTTGTTACCTAGCAAGAACTTTTTGGCATGCTACTTTAAGAAACATCTGGTTGCATTGAAAAAGATTCAGAAGATGGTTTAAACAATGCCTCAATGTCCTTTAAAAACTATGGGTAATTTATACACCATCACAAACAGCGCTCCACGCTATCTCTGTCTGCGTGGGTGATCTCGGCATGGCTTGCCTGTAACTTCACAGTGTGATCAACGAAACGCCACAAGACAATACACTCATTCAAACAAGCACTCAACAGATCCACAGCATGAGATATAAGTTTAGGGAGCACAGTGAAGACGAGCCACACATGATTAGATCAATCGCAATCAGGACTGATGCACTGAACACTGGGATCTCTCGGGGTCCGGGGCCCCTATGCAACTGAGCAGGTATGGGAGGAAAATATGAAAGCTACAGTGCTGGCGGGTAAAGCAGACAGCCATAGGCAACTAACAAAAGGCTAGAGGGGAGGGGCTTAATCAAGATTGCAAGCTAGCTACATTTATTTGATTGTTTAAGCATTTTGGATTTCAGATGCTGCTAAATA
>NW_015526017.1:0-955 GCF_001515645.1 Sinocyclocheilus grahami
TGCACAGTATACAGTGAGTGAATAATGATAGTACCTGGAAACGGCCTCTGCGTGAACACGGTTGGTCATTTGTAGATGCCTCCCTATCCTCCTTCATCCTCTGGCTCAAGTTGCCATCTTATCATGAAGAATAGAGAGAGAGACGCATAGACGAGGGAACACAACGACAATAGTAAAATGAAATGAGAACATACAGAAAACACAGTGTATTTGGTATAAAAAAAACAAGCACACAAACAGACGAGAGACACCACAGACACAGAAAGGTGGCATTAATAACTAAAGCACACAAGAGATCTTTGACTAACAAGCATCCATGCATGTTCACGTGGTTTTACTACTATAGAGTCAGCATGGCAAATTACACCATCACTGGCAGTCGGTGGACATGAATACAAATATGATTGTTGTCTCAAACGTCATGCTGAGTGGATGCAGAGTGTGATGGGGAATGGGTGTGGGGAAGGGTGGCAGGGAGCAGCTTTAACACACAGTAAAAGCAGTTCAGGAAAGAACAATCTCTGCAGTACAAATTCTAAAACATTAGAGAATAATAAACAAGTTATATGCCCCCATCCATCCACACACTTACACGATTGCATTCATCTGTCAGATTCTAATATCACTGCCTAGATAACAGTGATATCAGTCAGCATGTGTGAATTATCTACATCTACAGTGTGTTCAGAGCGTGTATACAGAAACACTATCATTCCAGGGACTATTTCTCGGTGATGATGGTCCTAAGGTGTTTTTCATGATACACAACCATATATACACATATATGCATGTTGACCATGTACAGTCTGTTAGGCTTAAACTGCTGAAAACTATTGCTCTATTGTTTTGGACTGATGCTACAATATATTACATTTAGGTTAGTATGTTAGGAATGGCATACTACCGTATTATTCAAACCAAGCATATATAATGAGCACAGAATGCAAATGTTCAG
>NW_015526018.1:0-954 GCF_001515645.1 Sinocyclocheilus grahami
TAGTTCACCCAAAATGAAAATCCTGTCATCATTTACTCGCCTTCATGTTTCAAAACTTGGGGCTTTATTTCATCAGAGGAACACAACAATAGTTAAATTTTTTGGGTGAACTAGCTTAACAGAACAATATGCAAGTATTGAACAGAAAAGACTTTTGCCATAAATTAACAAGTATGCACTACTGTGTGCTGGTATGCAAGTATGCATTACTGTTAAAATATATATCAATACCATACAAAACAATTTGCAATATCCAAATTGCAAAAAGTATTAAAAGTACAGATAAAGATTTCAATGCAGTATTTAAAATATTTCTAGACTTAGCTGATACATATGTGCATGTTAACATGGGGTCATACATATGTATTTTATATTATTTTTCATTACATTTATGAATGTACATAAAGTGCTTAATTATTTAATGAATATAATTATTAACATACCCTTTCGTTGCCTGTCTGTGTCCGTGTAGAGGCGCTATTGTCATTAAAGTTGTGACACTGTGCTCAAGAGCAGACAAATTCTACTTGGCTAATAAATATTAATTACGTAACATGACGTCTGCCTAGTACGTCTATCTCATTGGCTAAAATGCTGCTGCTAGTAGGTGGACGCTAATGTAACGAATCGTACCATGGCGGATCATGAATATTAATTAGGTTACGGACTCTCCCGTGTGGTTACCGCTTAACGTCTGTTTGTCGTAATTAATATTCATAAGCCAAGCCTTTACCGTAGTAGGATTCATAATTTGTCCAGCCATGCTTGGGGTCCCAAGCGAGTGTCCTCTTATGGAAGTGTGGTAACACGAGACAATACGGCTCCGCATATTATCTTATGACTGGGATTGTTCAGAGAGCGACAGGCCAACGCGTTTCACCGGACCGCACGGAAAACACGACTAACAGGTAGGAAAGCATGCTTTTAAATGTTAATCAGAACACACATTATGCT
>NW_015526019.1:0-954 GCF_001515645.1 Sinocyclocheilus grahami
AATAACTTCTTCAAATATGTTCACCCAGAGACATGAAAATGATAGCGATAGTGACACCCTTTTTTGAAGTCCTCTCCATTTAGTTATCTGTATAAAACACACTGTACAGTGCATTCTGTAGGGGCAGCATGAATATAGATAAACAGGTTCCAGAGCCTGAAACCAAACAGCAACCTAATGAGGTGTAGTTTAATTACAGACATTTAAATGTATTATTTAGCTGATTCATACTTTCTAAATCTTGACATGTTTGCTTCCAAAAAAAAGGATTTTATAATAGTTCTAATAACAGTTATATAATAATTTACTGGAGTTATGTTAATGCTTGCATGCTTATTCAATGAAAAAATAGTACTTTTAAAAACAATATTTTTTAAATAGTACTATTTCAGTATCATGTTGTAAAAAATACATTAAATCTCTTAAATGTAAATGTTTTTTTATCTTAATGTGACAAACAAGCCAATTAATCATGCTCACATTTGATCTTAACTTTGATTTAAACGGGAATGTATTTGTTTTTATTTATTGAGATTATCTCTTGTAAAAAGTCAATTAAAAAAGCTAAGAAAAGTGTTTTTTTTTCTAAATGTGGATACTTTGTTTACTTTCACTCAAATATTTTTGGCTAGGTGCTTTTAACTGAGTAACATTTTTTGACATATTATCTGTACTTGAACTTAAGCACAATTTCAGTCCATTTTACGCCCCTGCCTAATAATGATCCAAAGAAATAGGATAACATTCATGTAACAGTGCAACGGGGAAGTGGTATTAATGCACATATATCGTTAGAAAGTGCTTTTAAAGTATTGATTAAACTTGCAAATACTGATAACAGCTATTATTATAGTTTTTGACTCTGATTAAAAGTTATGTGATACTTTATAGACATGAACCTTTTTTCTTTTTTTTTTGTTGCAATTTTTAGAACAAAGAACATATAAGGGCAAT
>NW_015526020.1:0-954 GCF_001515645.1 Sinocyclocheilus grahami
AATAATCCACAGCACTCCAGTCCATCAGTTAATGTCTTGTGAAGTAGCAAGAAGAAACAAATCCATCATTAAGGGATTCTAACTTTAAACTGGCCAAAATAACAGTGCATAATCCATAATATCTCTTCCTCCAGTGAAAAATCTATCTCCTGTTGTCCACCAACATATTTGTTTAGAGCTGTTTCGGACTGTTTTCACTTGTAAACATATTTCTCTCCTGATTCAGACAAGATGACTTTTTCATTGTAATAAGCAAAATTATAGACAGAGGACATGCTATGAATATGCTAAATGTCTCCACACACCAGCTACCACAGATGGAAGTGTATGGATTGCTTAAAAACACAAATAAGCCTAAGTTTTCACTGTTAAATTAGTGCTGCACGTACACAAACAAAACACTTCAAAAATGATTTTCCTGTGAAGTGAAAGTAGTGCGTGCTGCATGACTGCGAGTGTTTACTGTAAACAGCACGATGGAGGTTCTGGAGATCATGCAGGTGAGGCAAGTCTCATACCGTCAGACAGGAACCAAAGCAGACAACAACACAAACAACCCTCTAGCAAATGAAATGCCTCATTATCTCAGTGGCATATTTATTGTTTTATTCTATTACGAAAAACATTTTAATAGCAGACTAGCTCCCTGTTTTAGGTAATTAGTGAAAAACAAATGCAGAGGATTTCTGAAGTGCTGACAGGTGATTTAGCACTTCTCATCTTGTTCGGTTTCATCTCACCGAATCAGAAACTAAACATGAAGAGCCTCTGTTTACACATTTTATTGGTATGTCTTGCTCTAATAAAAATGTAAAAACTGCATTCACTGAAAAAGAAAAAAGAAATTAACTCACAAATTGCTACATTTCAAATATAATTACAAATGACATGTAACACTGATTTAAATATATATACATATGTGACCCTGCAGCACAAAAGCAGTGTTAAGTCGCT
>NW_015526021.1:0-954 GCF_001515645.1 Sinocyclocheilus grahami
AACCTAGTGTGCCGAGTATAACGTTAGTATAATCGATAGCTCAGCACTATCCAAGTTAATATTTCAAACAAGAAATACACATAAACAAGTCGCTATACACCGACTCACGTCTCTGAACTCCACCAGCCCGAGTTCGCCGAGTTCACTGATGCAGTCGTAAGCGGATCCGGACTGCAGAAAGAGCTGGGCCAGACACATCTCCTCACTCCGAAACAACGAACCCATCCTGACCGAGTGGGGTTAAGAAGCGTTCAATTCCCCGGGCGGTGAAGTTTAGGGTAAATAAAATCCTACAGGTCCGGGATAGAGGCTGGATGGACTCCCCCTGTGGGGCGGACCGAGCTGAATGGACCGATGGATGGATGTCAGCGCTGTGGCTCTTAACTCCAGCTGCTTTATTTATCAGTGACACGTCTCCCGTCTCCAGCAGCCACATCTGACCACTGAAAACCCCGCTGTTAGTCGTTATTCTAATCAAACCCAAATCTCCAGTACTGCTGGGTCGTCCATCCCTTGTTAAAGTTCGGTTGAAGTCCTTCAGAACCGAGTCTGAATAAGCGCGACTTTCCTCAGTAATTTGCGCTGCCTTCGTATCAGATAGCAGCGAGCTAGACAGCTACTGTCGAAGGTGCTTGGCCTCTCGTTCAATAATTGGTCAGTTCATGATAATTTTAAAAGACAATCACGTAATGTTTAACAGCACTTGTTAGTCATTTGCCCTTTTCTCGCCCTCTCTTCCGAACACTAACCTTTCCAGCCCAAACTTCTTGGTCCGTCAGAGTAAAGGCACTTACTTTCGCCAGTTTTGTTACACTTCAAAATAAAAGTCCCAGCTCTTTTGCGCTAGATAAAATTGAGCGCTGCGCTGGAATTAAATAAGATTAAACGTTTAAACGCAAAGAATTTGGAATATTATGCGTGATCTAAATTTAAGTAGTATATTTAAAACAATTA
>NW_015526022.1:0-954 GCF_001515645.1 Sinocyclocheilus grahami
TATATATATATATATATATATATATATATATATATATAGTGAAATAGCATACAGTCTATATTTTATTCTGTTTCCAAATATATCCATAACACATTGTTTTCATTATCAAATATCAATAATGTAACTCATCGCTTCTAAAAGTAACCCCAACAGCGATCACTGTTACACAATACTATGAAAGTATCCTATAGAAATGAGCTGATTGTGTAATATTTCAGACATATAGTCTATTCTAAGGTCATCATTTACATAGGAGGAAAGTTGAAATCTCTTATTCAACACCTCAAGACTGATATTCTGAATGATTTATAAGTATGCTAACACACTTTCCTCCCGAGGTGTGTGTGTGTAAGTGCTGAGGCGTTGGGGGGTTCATCTGACACGCAGGGGTCCAGACCCCAAACTCTGGTTCATGTCTTAACAGCAGGCAGAGCAGCAGGTCAGGCCACCGATGGGAGGCAGTCCTGGGCCATACCTCCACGGACCAGAAGCCCGTACAAATCTCTGAACGTTCGTCAAATGTCAGTTCTGTGGCCTTGGACTTACACGGCCGCTCTGACATACAGATTTACCCAGAGCTGCTTACATTGGCCTGACCCAGACCTTCTGAGAGCCCAAAACCAAATCAAAATATGGATTAATGCTGTATTTTTTGAAGGCCGTGTCTGCACTAATGCTTGCACGTCATGCTGAAAGATGGATCCGGTGACAGTCTTAAACATTAATAATGGTGTCTTTGCCTTGGATCATTTTGTCTAGATGGTTTTAAAAGATTCATGTTTGCTTCTGCAGACTATTACAGGAGCATCTCAATGAAACCGTCAGTAAATCCACAAAAGCGTGTTTGTGGTTTCCTCATGTCAAATTCAAAATAATCCAGTTCATCTTCTCTCCTTGAGATATTTGCAGTCGTTTTCACATGCCACACCAGTCTTGCCTTTCCTTTCCTTTTTT
>NW_015526023.1:0-954 GCF_001515645.1 Sinocyclocheilus grahami
GAATGTTAGCATTGTATTAGCTATAGACAAGGAGCAGTGATCAATAAAAAAAAAAAATAAGGGAATTAAAATGTATATTTACAAGTGAAATTAATGAGCGCCACACAAATTTTTTTCAATAACCGCAATGAGCAAGAAAACAAAATGAGGAGAAAAAAAAGATTCTTACTAACAAAATTAAAACTTATTATGCAAAAGGAAATTGTAAAGGCTTTTTTTTTTTAACAAGACACTGACAAATCTTAAGGAGCCAGGATTATACAGGTACGCTGTAATTTCACAAGGTTAACGCTATAGCATATGTAAACAAGCATTCTATATTTGGGTTTCTGACAAACAAAGCTAAAAAAAACAAAAGTAACCATCTTTACACAGTAAATTAAGGTTACTGGTCGTACACAAGAACAGAGCTGCTTGCGCGTAAAAACTCCATTGCCATTCATAGCCTATTACGTTGGGTTTTGCACCATTTCGAGTTATACATAAGCACAGTTTAAATGCAGCAATTGTTTTTTCTCCTCAAATCTAAATAAATTAAGATACAATTAATTGTTCTTTTCTTTACAGTTTTACAAAATGCAGGTAAACGTTTCTGACAGCGGATAAGGCAAGTGAAAAACATGGCTATATTCATACATTTTACGAAACGTTGTGTTATATATACATTGCACATTGAATGACGTTCGGGGTTAAAATGTAGTAAAATCTCAGTAATCTGAATAATGCAGAATAATTAACACCCCATTGATTTGTGATGTGTCAAACAGCTCCCATTCCGGTTATTACTTTGCATACTTGTGAGAAAAAGAGGATTTTACCAATAGTGTCCATCTTGAATTGCACTGATCTAATTGGGTCAGAAAACAAAATCAATACAACTTAAATGCTTTGTATCCAACAATCAATACCGGTTTGGTTGGTTAACATCACAGATATATAAACAAGACACATGGT
>NW_015526024.1:0-953 GCF_001515645.1 Sinocyclocheilus grahami
TACTCATGTTATCCATTTGATTCCTGATCTTAGAGAAGAGCACAGTGTTGAACTGAAAACCTCTGAGCAGATCAGTGAGGTAGATTTTCTCAAGACTCTGATGGAGAATGCTTGAGGAAAACTGTATTTCACACAGTTTATCCACTGGGATCAAGAGGAAGCAGATGTGATTCTGTTGTTCTGAATTCATTTCATCACCTCTGTCTCGGATCATCTCTCCAGAGCTTCATCCTTCACCAGCAGGTCTGAGCGCCGCTGCAGAGCATCCATCATGTGAAAGAGATGCTGCTCCACACTGGAGATCTTATGAGAAACTCAGCATTCAGGAGAGAAACTGAAGGACGTTCTCCAGCAGAACAAGCTCACCTGTGCGTACCATACTCCTGCATTCATACCTGCATCTGGAAGGTGCTGACATCCTCCATAAGCTTCTTCAGTCCAAAGATAAACACCAGCTGATGGAGACATTGAGCCGATGTGATGGAAACCTCAATCTGAGGTGTGTAGAAACACCTGAGCAGAATCAGTTCAGATAATGTGTCTAACGTTCATATAGAGTCAGCAGAATCCTGATTTTAGTTCAAAGTGAGCTGAGAAGAGCAGAGACATGAGGACACACGTCTGGCTGATGTCCACACTGAGCTTTCTGGACTCGTTTCTTATGTTCATCTCTGGATCAATCATGAGGATCAAACCGTGCAAAATATGAAGCAGCAAAAATACCAATGTTTTAGCTGAGCTAAGAAATAAAAAAGTGGACGCCAGTTTTGGCAGTTTGTGTGTAGAAGTAAATGTAGGTTTTTGACCGACTTTTTCCATGTTAGATTTCCTTTCTAGTGAGAAATTAGTATTTTTTCTGTATTTTCCATGTTATTTTTGCACAGGTGTTGGCCTTCAGTATTTTCTCAGTGTTTGTGGCTAAATCTTCTGTCAGCTTTCCTCTAACAGGGGAA
>NW_015526025.1:0-953 GCF_001515645.1 Sinocyclocheilus grahami
AAAATGTGAAGAAAAAAAATGAAGCCGTCCGGGGTAAGTGTTCAGACTAATTCTGGGGAAACTATATGTGAGCTCAATATTTAGCAGAAAATATTACCAAAATGAATGTTTTACTTTTACTTCAGTGTAAGTTATCTTTGGTGTCCAGTGGATGATATGAAAGAAGAGAAGAGCTTTGGTTGGTTTCACAGAGCCAGACAAAAGAGGGTGTGCTTATTCAGAGTAATCCCCCCTCAGTGATCCGGGTCAAAAAGCCGCCCCTCTACACGTCACTGTCTGAGCCCGGGACCGTCTCAGGGCCGCGCTGGGATTTACAGGCTCAGTGCTGGAGAGTCCAGAGGGAAGCTGGGAATTTCTCTCCACTTCATCACACTTTTCATCTCATATTTGTTGTAGTTTGTGTGCAGATAGATCAAGCGACGCTAGAGAACACTAGCAACATGAAATCAAAGCTCACCCTCTTTACTTCCTTAATACATGCTCCTGGTCTTATTGTGAGGCTTTTTTTTTAGTACACTTAATTCCAAAGAAAATATTTATCTTCGTAATCTTCCATGAAATTGTAATGATTAGCTCTGACATAACCTTCAAAAGCCTAGCCAGTATCATTCTGGTATATAATGCTCATTTTTAACGATCCAATGCATCAATGCATGCACTGAAAAAAAATAACTTTATACCAACTGAAAAAAAAAGAAAAACCAGTTACAGACAAATGTGTTCGTTTTTTATCATATTCATAGTTTGATTGTTTTAATATTTGTCATACATTTCTTTTTCCAACATTCATAAAAAGTATAAAGATTGTTTATTATAAAGGCCTTATCCATAATGAATATATTTTCTTAATTTAGCTTGCTTACTTGTGTTTAGTTTACTTTAGTTTAGTTTAGTTTACTACTATAAATCAGTGGTTCCCAACACTGGTCCTTGAGGCACCCCAACACTGCACA
>NW_015526026.1:0-953 GCF_001515645.1 Sinocyclocheilus grahami
GATCAGTAGGTTAGCACTTCACAGTGAGAGGGGGCTATGCATTTAGTCACCGGTCACTCGTAATGGCTTCAAACCAGGCAGAAAATTATTCACTGACCCTTCACACACCTCTGCGTCGGGAGCAGCTGTAAAACAACCCAGCCTTTGTCGAGGATTATAACTGGCGGAAATCTGGCCTTATTATTAAAAAGCCTGGTGATTTTCGACCCCCCTTTTTCTTTCTTTTCAGCCATCCAATATTCATTAAAGTGGGATTTCGGCACATTAGCAAAGGAGGAGAAAGTAGCCCCTGGAGACTGTGTTTGCGTTTTCAGCACTGGCCCTGTAATTCTGTCAGACACTCCTGTGAAGAGGAAGAAAGGGGAGGGAGGGAGTGGCTCCACTTAACCGGGATTTATTACCTCGACCAGCTGCCCTCCTTGCTCCCTCTCTGTAAAAGGTAATTGCATCCAGTTGTAACAAGCTAATTGATTGCTAATTAGATAAATCAGCACTCCAAGAGCTGTCAAGCACTGACGGATGGTAACAGAAGTCATGTGCCCCGGTGTAATGGCGGAAGGGTGGGAGGACTGTTGTTGCCCAACAGAAAGAGCAGTCTGGGTGAGCTACGAAAGGGGGAGTGGACGATACCGGCAAGATGGGCAGATGAGTGCGAACCGCAGAAAAAGAGGGAGTCTTGAGAATAGTGACAATGCAAATCAAAAAAGGCAGAGTAAACATGATTGATTCAGGCGGAGGCTGTCGGAGAGGGGGAAATTGGATTCAATGGACAGCTGGATGTCTGCAGTGACTCTCTGGCCACCAGGCAGCACCCGGCACTTTCTCATGCTAATGCATCCCAGGCTAGTATAGCGCTGAATGGATGATACCAGCCTGAACAGGAACTGAGACCGGGGTGGGTGGGGGGGTTGCTTGGGTTGAGAGGGTAAGAATGAATGAAGGGGGAAGGGCAG
>NW_015526027.1:0-953 GCF_001515645.1 Sinocyclocheilus grahami
ACAATTTGTTCTTGATCATGCTGGTTCTTATGAGGATATTATAGATTATAAATGTCCTTTGTGATTTCAAATAAAGTGTATAAGTTTAAAAAATAAACCATTCTTGGTTTGATTCATTTTTTTATTTTTGCTGACAGAAATTACACACTTTGCCTTTAGTGAGGGGATAAAACTTGTATTTGATGCATTTCAACTTTCTTTACTGACTCTGAAAACATTCTAACCTTTTAAAGGAATAAATACAGCTGGTACTTTGTGTTTTTTTTTTAAGGTAAAACCGCGAATGTTGAATCTGAAGCCAGTTTTTTGACCTAGGAAAATTACTGCAAGGATACACTTTGAAATCTTGCTGTTCTCTTTGAAAAGGTAAATATATAAATAAATGCAATACTATTATATTATAATCCTGAAAGGAAAAAATGACAGGTTAAAATGAAAGGTAACAAAAGGAATCAGCGTATTTCCATTTATCAAGGAGAGGCTTTAGAGTCTAAAGTGCACTATGAATAAATGATTCCCTGTTGATCGTTTTGCACTCGGGACTTAAAAGTAAACATGACATGCTTTAATGTGCTTAAGGAAAGGAGGTGCATTTTCTGACAGTTTCTTTATTATTAGGTAAACATAATCATTTCCTTTATGCATGCCATACTTCACAGGCTATTTCAGTAGTACAGCACATCAATTTTAAAACAGCATCTCAAATGCCGTAGGAGTTTCATTGTAAGATGATTTTCTTTGATAGCTGAAGAGGGCAATTTAAAAATTAGAACTAGAAAATGGGGAGAGCATTGTGGAATTTGGAACTTCCTGGACGTTTTGCCATTTTATTGACCGCAAGAGTCTGAGAGGTCACAGGAGATGATAATGCTTAGTTTAAACACACATCACCATGTCATGGATCAATGGATCCTCTGCAGTGAATAGGTTTGGGTATCGTTTTTTTTTTTTTT
>NW_015526028.1:0-953 GCF_001515645.1 Sinocyclocheilus grahami
AAAAAAGTATTTCAGTACATCAAGTTTAGTGCATCAAGAAAATAAGAAATGTTGCCTTGGCAGCTAGCTGAAACAGAACATCATGATGTCAATGTTTATAATATCTTAACTTCATGCCTTATAGTCACATCTAGCAGATCAGAGCTGGGTGATATAGCTTACATTTTGCGACATGCAAAGCAGTCAAAATTTGCTATGTAACATATTGCTTTAGGAGAGTTTACTGTATATATGCCGATTAAGTTAGATATACTATGTATAAAATTTTCTATGGAGAGCTTTGCAATAATATATTTAACAATATAAACAATCATGCAGCCAAGTTTTGCTATGTAGTATATATTGATTTATGAGAGTGTACTATAGAGTGAATGTATATGAAAATGATTTCGATTTCTACTTTCAGCCATTTATTGCTTATTGTCCTTGACAGAAATATTTCTGGCTTATCAATAAGCATGAGAATTTCAGTACTGGTTCACCCATGTAAAAGACCGTACCGCTGGAGGTGGAGTTCCCCGTGCCGCTGCTGTTGTTAGCGGGTTGGTCATCGTCGCTGTCGTCCTCGTTTGACTGCGGGATCTCTGGTTCGGTCGGGACGGGCGCGCTCTCGACCTCCTGCTCCACACGACTCCGCAGGGCCAGGATCCGGTGATGCAGCGCCGCGGCCAGCTGACCCGCATCTTTAGAGCTCGCCTGAGGACACACAACTTACACCATGATACAGGGCTCCCAAAACTACAATTCCAATCACTGATGAATGGGTAATGATCGAGTGAGTGATAGAAAAACAACTTTATAGAGACTCAATATTTTAAAAACAAATAACTAGACCATTTCTATTCTCTTATATATTCTCCTACAAACGTCTGAGATTTCACAGAAACCTGTGAATAATAAATATTACATATTAAAGCAATAAACCCCAAGAAGCCGTGGTTTACAGTGAATTT
>NW_015526029.1:0-953 GCF_001515645.1 Sinocyclocheilus grahami
CGGCAGTGTATCAAATACTTATTTGCCCCACTGTATATACACACAGAAGTGTAGGAACAGTAGTGTAGGTGACTTATATCGTTTTGCTGTTTTGGCTGTTACATACATGTATAATATACATTCCAACCAGAGCTTTTTACCAGGTTAAAATCACTGTAAAACTCAGCCTCTCACCCTTGAATATGCACTGTCATTTTGCTGTGTTTCCAAACCCTTCGAAGTGAACAACAAGATCAAGGTTCCTCATGACGCAGAGGAGCTGGTGGGAAAAGCCGTGGAGCATCTGTTTGAGAAGGAGGACGGAGAGAAGAACGAATGGAGGGGGATGGTCCTGTCCCGAGCGCCCATCATGACCAACTGGTACTACATCACATATGAGAAGGACCCCGTGCTCTACATGTACCAGCTCTGGGACGACTACAAAGACGGAGACCTCCGGATTTTACCTGAAGCGGGTAAATAAGATGACGTTTTAAATAAAACCGTACTGGAAGGTTTCTGTCGTCTTTCACATGTCTCACAAGTTTAAATAAATTATACATTTCGAATGTAAAATTATACATTTAAATGATGAATTTTGAAATTAATATTATAAATTAATTTTATAATAACATTTAAATTGCTGCTTTTATCAGGTGCTTTTAAATTGTTATTCTGTAGATTGTCTGTAACTCGAGACTCAGAGATCTTGTATCCTGATTTAAAATAATAAGGAATTAGAAAGAAAGAAAGAAAAAGAAAAATGAATAAAAACTGTATAGCCATATAAAAAAACAAAACTACTAAAAATGACAAAAGCAAAACAAAATTACTAAAGCTTTAAAATTCAAATGAAAAGGAAAAAATATAAAAATAAAATCTGATTCAAAATAATAATTAAGAGCTATAATAGTATCTCAATAATACTAAAATAGCAGCAAATCAGCATATTAGAATGATTTCTGAAGGATCAT
>NW_015526030.1:0-953 GCF_001515645.1 Sinocyclocheilus grahami
GACACAGATGTGCACGAACAGCTTGTAACACTCCAAAGACAAAAGAAAACTCGAAATCGCATCATATGACCCCTTTAAATCAAGATACAGTTACTGGAGAAGCAAAACAACATATGATAAAAAGTTTTGTTTTCTGGAAAAAATAATAAAAATGAAGTGGGTTTATGCTTAAAAAAACATCTGCCAATGGGGCCAGAAAAATATACTTGATTCAATAGAAAACAGATATTTGTTCTTGCTTTAACCATAAAGTCAATTCAGATACATTTTTGGGAAAGCATCATTGTTCAGAAGAGCATCACCTGCGGCTGCGGCGTGTGCTGGAACAGTAGCTCTGCGTGTGACGTCTCGCTCATGTGTTTGCGCTGCTGTGTTTCCATCTCCTGCTGCGTCTCCAGGTTACACTGAGTGGCGAGCGCTGCCATCCGCGCCACGTGCTCCTCCTGGACTCTTCCTTCCATGCCCACGATCTGCCCATTAATGACCCCTAGAACACGCCTCTCGCCCGGATCACTCAGACGCCCCGCCGCCCGAACTCCCGCCAGCAGCACAGACAGCAGCCCCTTAAACATCTGCACCCGCACTCGCTCCACCCACACCGCCGCGCGCAACACACACGACACCTGCAGACTGACAGAGAGACACCTTTATACTCTCACACACACACACTCCCCGCACTCTCACACGCACTCGCACTCGCACTCTCACACACACACTCTCACAAACACACACACACACACTCACTCACACTCCCCGCACTCTCACACACACACTCTGACACACTCACACACACTCTCTCTCACACTCCCCGCACTCTCACACACACTCTCACAAACACACACACACACACTCACTCACACTCCCCGCACTCTCACACACACACTCTGACACACTCACACACACTCTCTCTCACACTCCCCGCACTCTCACACACACTCTCACAAACACACACT
>NW_015526031.1:0-953 GCF_001515645.1 Sinocyclocheilus grahami
CGCGTTTGGGGGCTGACAGGGCTTGCAAGCCAGGACAGCTAATCAAAAACGCTGTCATTTCCATGCTTTCATCAGCAGACACCCAGGTTTAACATGTCTGAGTGTCCCTGGACTCTTCTGTTTTTTAAATTTTTTTTTATTGAAAACGTACAATTAGTTTTTATAGCCGAATTTAATGACATCTTTCTTCTCTCACAAAAGTAATAGCTTGCACTGTTTATCAAAATGCATAATTACACCTCCTATCAGGCTGTCTTTACACGTACGTTGAGGTGTTGTGTATTTAGTCAGTTTGATAATTTACATTCTCCCTTCAGGAATATCCGGCTGACTCTGTCTTTTTTCCTGTAGTTGTGACTGGGGCCACCGATGGAATCGGAAAAGCCTATGCGGAGGAGGTAATATTCCTCTGGTTTTATTTTTGTTTTTTCCCCCCTCTCTTCACAGAAATCACAATGAGTCATCAAACTAGAGGTCTCAGTCAGAGTTCAGGGAAAACTCCACTCTCAAAGGTTTGCTTCGTACAGTCGACAAACCGGCAAGCATTTGCCACCCTGCTGCTTCTCATTTCTACCATTTGATGGCCTTTATGAATAGTGCTTTTTATTATATACTATTTTGAATGATTGTACTCAACGAGATCTGATTGTGTAATAGTGTACTAGGATGAGTAGGATCATTTTGATGGTAGTATGAATAGAAATGGTTGATTACTTATGATCTGATCCTGAGCGATTTAATGTATAATCAAAGTAAAGTAATAAAATTAGAATAATAATGTCTAATGTGAAATGTTTCTGATTCTGTGCAGCTTGCTCGACGAGGTTTTGCTATCGTTCTCATCAGCCGTACTCAAGAGAAGCTGGATGAAGTGTCCAAAGCTATCGGTAGGTATCTGCTTAGACCTTTTTAATAAAACTGTGTGGACCTCTTTTAATAAATGCAAGCAGAAT
>NW_015526032.1:0-953 GCF_001515645.1 Sinocyclocheilus grahami
AACACTGCTTTTGTGCTGCAGCGTCACATATTATAAATAATTATCATTAGTAACATTTACATGCATATACATCATTTAAATAAAACATCCAGATTAAAATAAAATAATAAAGTAAAAACAGAATTTGACCAATCAGAGATCAGTTAGGCCAACACAGGTGGCTCTCGTCTAGATTTAGTAGTTTTATTGAGATATTAAAAATAATTAACTTTTAGTTAACTTTAGTAACTTTTACGTGCGTATACAATATTTAAATTAGATTAAAATATAATAGTAATAATAATAATGAAATGTTGCCCAATCAGAGATCAGTCAGATTTGAGTAGTTTTACTGACGTATTTTTAATATTATTGAGAAAGCATTAGTAACATTTACACGGATGTGCATAATTTAAAATAAAAATTCAGATAAAAATAAATAATAAAGTAGAAATATTTTTTTTATATCAATCAGAGATGAGTCACCAATAATATATAATTGACAAAGCATTAGTAACACATACACGCATATGCATAAATAAAAATAAATACAATAAAAATATCCAGATCAAAGTAAAAAAAAAATAATAATTATAATAATAAATAAAATCCAGATATCCAGAAAAATAAAAGTTTAAATACCAAATTTAGCTAACTATTTGATAAACTAATTATTACCAATTAATATTTGCTATTATTTGTTATGTAAGCTTGGCTGTGTATGTGCAACAGACCATTAAAAGTGAGTCGGAATCAGAAAATATGGTATGGTGTGTCATTTAAACAACAAAAGAATCTAGATTAAAATACAGTAAAAACAATACTAAAATTATGAGCGGTTTGTTTAACTCTGTACGCTAATGTGCCTCTCAGTGTCCCGGCCGCATGCTTTATCCGGCGGTGTGACGGTGAGGTGCCTGCAGACCCCAGACAGCGGCTCCGGTGACCGTAGTCATGGTAACGGTGATGGAGAC
>NW_015526033.1:0-953 GCF_001515645.1 Sinocyclocheilus grahami
ACCGTAACTCATAATAATAATAATAACAAAATATTCATTTTACTTGATTAATTATAACAGTTAAACAAATAAAATCTTAATATTGCAATAATCCTATTGAAAAATGTAAGAAGTCTGTATTTAATATTATTATTATTAATAATAATAATAATAATAAATTCTCACTTGTTTATTTTACAGTATGATAGGATTACTGTAATTATAGCATTTCTTTATTGTTATAATAAAACAATAAAATGAAGTTATTATTTTGGTTATTATTATTAGTATAACACTGACATTTTATTTTACAGTGCAATATGATCACTGCAATAGTTTTTAACAATAAAAAATATTATTTTGGCTATTGCTATAATTAAAAAATAAATTGTAACAAATATTATAAGAAATAAAGAAATATGTGATTTTAATAATCATAATAACAAAAATAAGAAAATATTATATTCATTATAATTGTATTATTTAAATTACAATAAAAAATAAAAAAAATATTTTTGTAAAATATTGCAATATTTATTTGATAAAATGACAGTATTTATTAATATTAACCAAAATATGAATTTTATTGTTATTTATATAATAACTGTTAATGTAATTAACATTACATACTGTTACAATTGAAATGTTTCTATTGTAATAAAAAATAAAATGCAATATTCATTATTAGTATTAGTAGTAGTAGAATTAAAATACTGACTTATTTTACAGCAATTGTAAAACTTTGTATGCATTTATTATAATTTAAATAATAATAAAACAAAGTTCATATTATTTTTATATTTATTATTATTAACAATATTATTTTTACTTTATTTTAAATATACCAATTAAACAAATCAATAAAAACTCTTACTATTGCAGTAATCATACTGCACTGTCAAATAACATGTCAGTATTTAATAATAATGTTAATAATTATTATTATTATACATTTAAATAACCAAAATATTTTA
>NW_015526034.1:0-953 GCF_001515645.1 Sinocyclocheilus grahami
TTTTCAACTGCTCACACATATTTTCAAAACTTTGCCTCTTTTTTTATAAAACTTTACACACAAATTGCGCACACAAAATGCAAAATGCCTCGCATCTCTTGCAAAATGAAGCACTGGATTCAAAACATCACAAACACATCTCAAAAGCAAACATGTATCACATAAACAGTTATTCAAAACCTAAAGCTCTTCTTTCATGAGCTCCTGTGAACATTTCTGTACAAGATTGAAAGTACTTGTCAAAGAGATGTTGAAAAATCTTTCAAGCAGACGTGTTTTCCTCTAAGCATCTGTGGTTGTGAACACAGTATTAGACAGTACTAAAGAGAAGAAGTTGTGTAGATGTGTGTTTATTGATTGGTTGGTGTTCAGTGAAGCACATGTGAGGAGTTAGTGATGAATTAGTGTGGCTTTCTGATCGCTTGTGTTTGAAAAAGGAAGTCAAGACACTTCCTGTTAGATTTGTGTGTGTTACATTGTGTGTTGTGTTTTGTAAAAAGTGCATAAAGTCAAAGGCTGAGAATTAGTGTATGTTTTGTGTGCTTCTGCTGTTTGAGTGTCAGCTTTCAGAAACTGTGCGACAAGAGAAGATTCTGTGTGTACGCAGCTGAAAAAAACAAATTAAAATGAGAAATGCTGCCTTGATAAATAGCTGAAATAAAAAATATATACACTGCAAAAAAATATCCTCTTACTCAGTATTTCTGTCTTGTTTTCTAGTATAAATATATAAACATTCTTGAATCAAGATGAATTTACTGTACAAGTACAATTACTTTAAGATATTATGTCTTGTTTTCTGTAAAAAGTAAGTTTTAAAGTTTTTTTTTAACTTACAAAATTTAGTTGTTGTTTTTTTTTTACAGAAAACAAGACATAATATCTTAAATCATTATACTTGTCAAGTTAATGCATCTTGATTCAAGAATGTTTAGATATTTGTACTAGAAAAC
>NW_015526035.1:0-952 GCF_001515645.1 Sinocyclocheilus grahami
TGTTCATTGTGATTCCTTTCACCACTTATCCTCCACCTTCAGCCTCTATTCTGTTTGTCTACCTCTCTGTTGTGTCCAGGGCACTTAAGGGAAATTGCCAGAAGCCCCCCTTATCAAAGGTGTTTCATTTTATCTGTAGCTGTGGGAAGGCCAGGGATCACTATGCCTTTGATTCCCATGTGTTGGAAGTACAATTACTCATCCTCATCTTAGGGTGTACTCACACTAGGCACGGTTGCCTTGAACCGAGCCTGAGCGCGATTATCCGTAAATGTAAATATACTTGATTGAATTAAATGAATTGAAAAGTGTAGTGCAGTAGTGGTAATAGTGTATGTTTGTATGATGACAGTAGTGCACACAAAATAGTTTCTGTTCCATGCTCCGGCGCGGTTAGCGCTCAGATGCGTACCGTGCCCGTGCCCGAGCCCGGCATGGAGCGCTCACACTAGTCAAACAAACTGGGCTTTGAGGGACAAACGCACAGTTCAAAATGCATAGTGCGAGTACACCCTTAGGGCAACTGATCCAGATGCTTTGAGCCTCCAGAGTGGGAGAAGCTAACGGCAAGCAGGCATATATGAATGTGAGTCTGCATGCAGTCATTTTTCAGTACTTTTCCACCTCTTGCCACATGCTGCACCATTAATGATTGGGGTGACTCTGCTAACAGCAGGTGGTCTCAACCTATACAGCCTGAATTGTATCTGAATTCTCCTGGTAATGTGAATGTTCTTTTCAAAACTACTTCACTTTTCACCTCACCTTGCTCCCATGATGATTAAAGTGATTCTGTTGACCGAGCGCTCGTGCCCCAGTCGTGGACCCATGGACCACCCTGCTGATGTGTGCAACTGGTTCAGAATGGCCAGATCCTATCAGTCCGCCAGACAAAAAGCATGAGAGGTGAAGGGAATAGCTTTTTCAACATCCCTTTCGTCCGCTGTTACTA
>NW_015526036.1:0-952 GCF_001515645.1 Sinocyclocheilus grahami
ATCATATAATGAAAATGGGTTTTAATGTTGTTCTTCTATGTGTTCTGCAGTAAAAAGCAATGCATGGTTTTGGGTTTGTAAATGATGACATGAATGGGTGAACTTACCCTGTAGCCACATATCTGTTCATAAACAAAGCTGCTGATATCAGCCAGGTTCTGTATAACACTTTCTCAAAGTCTCGGCTGAAAGCGTGCACTTATCAAGCTGTCATGTTGTTCCAGCGAGTTCCGCTGTTTGTGTGTATCTGCCTGAAAGCGCTGATGTTTCTCCAGCTCTGTCTTTGAGCTTCCCAGCAGCGTTTAAGAGGCTTAAACTGACACTGTCAGCAGTGAAGCTCTGTCTTTGAGAGCAGCGGCTGACACTCGGATCCTCACGGCATTAACTAAACGCTGATGTCTAAAGCCACTCGCTTGAATTTCCCCGAAAGCCGCCGTTCTTTCAGTGCAAAACATCCTATGCACGTTTCCACTTCTGAGTGAGAAACAAATGTGTTTTGATGCAAGTAATGCTGGGTTTATGTAGGCTGCTGTAATGTCAACATCAAATCATAATTGATGCTATTTTCTTTCTTAATACACATTGTAATGTGTATGAAAATGCTAAATGGAAAATGCTAATTTTGTATTGGACAAGTTTTTATTTATTTATTTATTTTTTACTCTCAATTTTTTTTTTTCAATTTTGTGTTTTTTCCAGAAAGAAAACAACAACTATATATATATATATAATTTTTCTTAATTGATCTAGTTATATAAATATAAACTAGATATAATATAAAATATATAATATATATAATATAAATATTTATTTATTTATTTCTATTAAATAAGCGACTATATTTTTATATTTGTATATGCTAAAATGTAATTTTATCAGTGTTTGATTGTACACTTTAATATAGATTACTTTATTTGACCCTCTATCTCTAACACTTTCTATTCTATTTTAA
>NW_015526037.1:0-952 GCF_001515645.1 Sinocyclocheilus grahami
CATGTTTTTATGAAAGGTACAGTAGCTGCTATATACACTTGCTAATATGATACTATTATAGAGTTAATTGCTTAATTAACTGACACATTTTTTGTCACATAATGTTAATTACACAATCTGCCTGATGCATTTGAATTATATTTAAATGTATTCTCTATGTTTTTTATTTTATTTTATTGTTAAAAAAAATAAATAAAAAAATAAAGCTGCTTGTGTTCCCGCGCTCTGTGACTATGACGACACTATACTGAATAATCATTGCATTTTTCAAAGCAGCAGAGAGGATCCCATTATCCAACATTTTTTCATTTTTTTAGTAATATGTTTTTTTAAATGTATTTTTTGTTTATTTGTAGTATTTATTTCTTAAGTCTCGCTAAAATAATAACAACTGGTTAACGGCGACTGGATTGGAAGATTAACCTCAGGATATTTGATGGTAAGGCGTCACACAACCACCTTAGTCACTAACGTACATTTAAAACTGTAGTTTTCAAAAAACTTGCAGTTAGTTATTCAGATCACTCTTTTTTTTAAATGTTTTATATTTGACTGTGAAAAGACACCAAATACTTGAGTAATGGGTCAAATACTGATAAACAATTAAAATTGTAATTACATTTAGGGTTTAGTAAATGGGAATACCTAAAACACATCAAAAGGCGCAACTGCATGATAAAATACTTGTTCAGGTGCTGTGTGTGAAAAAAGTTAACATATCTAAACACATTATAATAGCATTCAATTAAATTGTTCTCAGTAGTCCAACATATTTGTCCAAACCTTTAGCCTGCTTCTAGAAAACTAGCTTTGACAAAACGTCTCCGGTTACTGTTGTAACCTCGGTTCCCTGAGAGACGGGAACGAGACATGGCGTTAATGCTTTGGGGATTCCCTTCCTTCCTAGCCTACCTGAAATCTTATTGCACAACGCCAGTGAAGTTGCAACTCT
>NW_015526038.1:0-952 GCF_001515645.1 Sinocyclocheilus grahami
AATGCAATAAAACAACAGAAAAAATATGGTTCGGCTTGGGTATGCTGGTCATAGCACTAGCACCAGTAGAAAAAAATAATGATTGACAACAAATGTACAAAACAGTCATATGAAAAAGGCACTTTGTAGTGTGGTTGAATAACTCTTCGGTAAGTGAGAATGATTCTTCTCTTTCCTTGTGTAAGGAAATGCGTCAAACACATCAAAGCTTGTTGGCTTTCCATTTGAGCAAGTCTATTCCATGTTTGTTATGAGGCAGTGCATATAACCAGAACAGTTTTCTCTTCTCCAGAAGATAAGTTCCTACTTTATGCAGAATTCAGTGTGCCATCCAATTATAAAGATCATTCTTTGATCCATTTGTGTTTCCTCGGAATCGCCGGACCGGCTGCTACATTTCATTATCTTTCCTTTCAGACATCCAAGGTCCTGTCTTCCTCCATTTCTTTGTCACTGTCCATCGATCACCACATTCTGTTCTTAAACCTCCACTTCTCGCAGTCCTTCCTGCACGTCAGATGCTACTCGGATGTCAAAGCAGGTCACCATCATGACACGGGACTTGCATAGGTTGACGCAGTATTCCAGTTCAGCCGTAGCCTGCTCCAATGCCTCCAAGTACTCTTGCGACTCCTGATCCAAACCTTCATCCACCTCAACTGCAAAACAAAACAGAACAGAGTTATTACAAAGAAAGCGATTGGAAGTATTTAGCATGAACTTTCACCTCTGTCAACAAGAAGCACTACAAGCACTAAATATATAATACTTACACTCTCCAATCCACTTGCTGGGATCCATCATTAATCTAGACTTTGTGTCCTCCAGCTCTTCTTTCAGAGTCTCATGCTTGGCTTTAAGATCTCTGATTTGCTGCTGCCGTTTCTCAATAACCTTTAATTTAGTGTTAAAATACATCAGGCCCTGTGGACAGAAGATTGACATAATTTTT
>NW_015526039.1:0-773 GCF_001515645.1 Sinocyclocheilus grahami
ATTTTAGAGAATTGCAAATCTGCAATGGAAGCAGCAACTGAAACAGCTTCCAAAGAAAAGAGAAGATGAGAGGAGTTATAATAGCTCTAGCATCAGATCACAGATCATCTCATTCTTACCCATCATCTGGAAGAGATGATATTCATAGTGAATAATCAAATCAATGTGGAAAAAAACTAGTCTCTTTGAATGGTTCCAAAGAAATGAATGGAAATGTGTGTAGATTTTCTGTCTGTCCAAAGTAATGCTGTTTGTGAGTGTTATTTCACGTGATTCTCAACAGTTAGTATAGTGTTTAGCTGTTAGAGTAGAAACTATATCAGCTGTTTTATGTTTTGAAAGTATGAAATGTTTTAATGCAAAGTTTGCAACACATTCAAACCTTTCTTTTTCCTAATGAACATTTAATTGCCTCTTAATAAATAAATTTAATTTATTTATTTTGTTTGTGTGTTTGCAGTTGGTAGACGCTTTTATCCAAAGCACTGGATTTCATTATTTCAGACATTCTCATGGAACGTAATGATAAAATGAAATACAGTAGATAAAATGTATAAAATTCCAAATAATAATAATAAAAAGGGGTGAAAGGGGAGAAAATTTGACAATTAAACTGACACTAGTAGCTAGCTGAAAAAAGATTTGATCCGTTTTTCCTCACAACAACTTTGGTAACAGTCTGACCTCGATGATTACAGTCAATCTGTGTAAATATTTCAGGAGTAGAAGTTCAATTCAATTCAATTCAAGTTTATTAGTATAGCGCTTTTCAC
>NW_015526040.1:0-952 GCF_001515645.1 Sinocyclocheilus grahami
TTTCTTTTTGCAGGCAAATAACTGAAAAATTAAGCGTGCAGCCTCTCAGATCCTTCAGAAGAGACAAATCCTAGGTTACTGCAGAATGTAACAGGTGTCATTGTGTCAGTCACTAAAAATGAAGTCAATGACTCCACCGAATGATGGTTTTCTTCATTAACATCCTCTCTACACTGCATGCAAACGATAAAATAAGAACAAGCAACAAGTTGCTTGACAGACAGACTTCTCAAGGTTCCATCCACAATCCCAGAAGACGCATTGCGTGCTTGCAGTGTAAACAGCTTCATTTATTACAAACAGCGTAAATTGACAAGCTACTTTGCTGCAGCAATATTTTTGTCATAAAAGTTGTTTTCGGGCATGGTGACCCGCACTCTTCGTTTCTCCTTAAAACGGCCAGACCGTGAAACTGTCCAATTCCTCCGGCAGGTGTATTCACTGAAGGAAGGCTCCAGCTGAGAGTCGTCGTACGTCTCGTCGCTGATCAGAATGTCGTTCTTGTTCTCGCTTCCGGTTTGTTTCACTGACGTCTTGTCCGCATTTCCAAATTCCTGCTGGCCCACTTTAAAATGGTTCTTATTTTTTCCAGTTAAGTTTTTCCACCAGGAGTATCTGTCTGCCATTCTGTCTAATTCTTCAATTCACACTGAAATGCATATTATTAACATTTATAAAACGTTTACAAATTGTTAAAAAAAAATTTTACAAACTTTTTAATATGTATTTTTATACATAGGCTACCATATATAGTTTCATTACTATATGTTTGTTTATCTATCTATCTATCTCTAGTCAGTTTAACTCATCAGACTTTAATTTTGGCATTTAAAGTGAAACTCTATCATCTATCTATCTATCATCTCTATGCTGTACACATAATCATTTAAAATATATCATGAAAATTTAGCATAACCTCAAGATAAACTGAAATGTATTTTTTTTTTTTTTT
>NW_015526041.1:0-952 GCF_001515645.1 Sinocyclocheilus grahami
GTGGTTCCACGACGCAGAACCCGTCCTCAACAAATCACGGTGAGAAGCTTCACATGCTGAATGTTTCCTAATGCTAAAACTTTAATTAAAATGAAAACAAAATATGTCTAAGCTAAAAATGTATAAAAAATCTAAACTAAACATTTACTTACTTACTATATGTATGTATGTATGTTAATCTTAACCAAAAAAAAATGATTAGAAACTATATTGACTGTGAGTCTGTTGAACGTAAAGCTGTTCAGAAGGTCTGACCACCCACAGATAAATGATCCATCACTGGTGCATCATGGGAAGTCCAGTGAATGTTTGGGCACGTTCTGCTTTGATGCACTAATAACATCCTGCACTAATCTCAACACTTTAAAACTGTGGCGCACTGCAGATCTCTCCAGATTCATGCTCATGACGTCTCCGAAACATTACAGCCCGTTTTTATTGAATTGTTGTAATAAAGGAGCTTCATGCATTTCATGAGATGTTTTAAATCTTTATTATGAAGGATTTTCCTTCCATTGACGTCATTTAGATGTTTAATGACATTAAAAAAATAATAAAAATGACAAAACAACAAAATTACTAAAACTTTAAATTCAAAGTGAAGTCTAATTTTAAAATATTAGTATTATTCAGGAGTGCTCACAGGCTGCTCATCGTGTAATTGAGGGAGACTTTATCAGTTGTGTTTGACATCGATATTATCTGCGGTGTAATCTGTCTGGTACTGTAAATGTGTTTGATTCTGCTCTCATCTGACGCATGCTTTCAGTTGTTCGTCAGCTTGTAAAGTGTTCAAACACGTCTTCAGCTGTAAACACACTCGGGGGATTCTGGGATTGCAGGCGTTTGCTTCTCTTAGACTGAATCTGAGCGTTAGATTGTGATTGATCAGACAGATTGTGTCTGATCCGCGTCTGAAGCCTTAAACACACACCCGTGACCCACATGCGTC
>NW_015526042.1:0-952 GCF_001515645.1 Sinocyclocheilus grahami
ACATGCAGGAGAGCTGGGAATGGACATGTGCTGCCAAAACGGTAAGGAACCTCAAAATCTTTCATCCTAAATTCTGTGTAGAACACCATACAGGTAGTCTCATACTGGAATATATTTTAGGTGTCCTGAATCCTCTCGTCCTGACTCGATCCGGTCTTGTCGTTTACCTTGCAAAATTGACTGCATAGTCACACCTTTTAGCGAATGGAGTGCCTGTCCCACTTCCTGTTTATCAGGTAAACTTGTTGTCCCCAACAACATGTCCTAACCAGACAAAACTTGACAAGTTTGAACTTCATGTTTTTCTCTTAATACTGTGGATTTCTTTGTTTTTCTAGTAAATGCTACTGCACCAATCCAGTCCCGTCACAGAATCATCATCCAGAGACCTGCTAATGGAGGTCAAGAGTGCCCCGATACTCTTTATGAGGAGCGAGAATGTGATCCACCCCCACTGTGCCCAACTTACAGGTAAAGAGAGAAATTATTTCATAATTGGAATGTTTATAATAAATGGCAAAAAAGTTGGATAAGCCTGGAAAGACCCAACAAGTTATCTAGCAGTCAACATATTGTATACAATATATACAAACATTTACAACATATACAAAATTAAATTAATCATATTTCTTATATGCTGACTGATTGACTGTGGTGTTGTTGTTTCAAAATTCATAGACTGCTGTTCAAAAGTTTGGTGTTGGTAATTTTTTTTTTTTTTTAAAGAAGTCCTATACTCACCATTGCAGCATTTATTTGATCAAAATACAGTAAAAACTGTAATATTGTAAAATATTATTTTAATTTAAAATAACTGTTTTCTATTTTACTATATTTTAAAATATGATTTATTCCTGTAATGCTAAATTCAGCATCATTACTCCAGTCTTCAGTGTGACATGATCATAAATTATTCTAATATGCTGATTTGATGCTCAAGAAACATTTCTTA
>NW_015526043.1:0-952 GCF_001515645.1 Sinocyclocheilus grahami
ACAGATGCCAACCCAGCCTGAGTCTGCTACAAAACCTAAACACGCACACACACGCACGGAGTGACACAGCATCCTCTACAGTATGAGGCAGAAGCACAGCCCTCAGCATACACAGAACTAGACCTTCATTACAGGGAACATTTCCTATCGGCCTGAGTCACACTCACACACCAGCATCAATTTCTCTGTAACGCTTTGATTCAAAGAAGACACAGCAGAACGTCTCTGTGCCATCTGCTGAACTATGAACGGAGTTATTAACAACAGCTTTCATCAGGACTCAACCGTGCGCAGTTAGAAACGGAGCATCCATCATAGATCAGTTTGGAGCAAACGTTTCAGTGTACAGTGAACCGTTTTACTGATTCATAACCGTTGAACAGTTAACCGTTTTACTGATCTATTCATTTCCTTGTCATTCACAGTCCTTATGGATAAAAACACACTGAACTGTGATTCAGACACACTTCTCGCATGGTGAGAAGACATCTACAGCCCAAATGCCTACATGGAAGTTACAAATGAATATCCTGAAGGTTGATTCGCATTATCCAGTTGCTACAATGAGCACGTTTACATGCACACCAGTAAGCTGGCAACTCACAAATATCAGCTTATTAAAATAGCCGGTTTTCCCCATTTACATGCACATTAGTAACCTGACAACGCAAGCTGTGTTTACATGATTTTATTAATAAATCAGGTTATTTCCCTTTAGTGACGTCAAAATATTATCATTTGCGTATCTTACTCAGAGTATTCCATAGTTGTGATGTTAAAGCTTGCAACATGTCAGCGGGACACTTACAGGTAATATAGCCACGAGATATGCATTTCATAATTGTTCTCATTTTCTGAGTCATGAAAGAGTCTGCTTTTGTGATATTTCCTTTCTTTCTTTACTGCAAAAACGTTTGCTCTGTCTAGATACGCTTAAATCTGCACTAACGAT
>NW_015526044.1:0-952 GCF_001515645.1 Sinocyclocheilus grahami
AGAATGAGAAAGATAAGAAAGAAACACTGTACAATGTGTTTTGCCTTATTTGGCACATATGCAGCTCACAAAATTAATGATATTAACTGGCACAGTCATTATAACTTTCTATTTCTAACCCAAAATATTGCTCCAGAATTAACTTCCTTTTGAAAACCACATGATATCAGAGCTTGGCATTCATTCTGTGTGGAGCTTGGTGGCTTACACACGACTGAATGAGGCTCGCCTTGTGCAGTGAGCTGATTGCTTTTAAGGTGGGTGGCTGATGCAGAGGGTTTGCTCTGCCGTGCAGGATTTTTTAATGACGATCTAGCGAGGTGTGCAGCCTGTATGTGATAATGGAGGAAGCACAGAGCAGCTGGAAGTGGATTATCAGAAGCGAGTGGGAGACTGTATGTGTGTGTGCCTGAAAGAAACGAGAGCTAGCCTGTGTGTGTGATTACACAGTGAAGGAGGGGCAACACCCTGGATCTCGAGACCTGCCTCACAGCTGCAGTGCCCTGGAGAGATGGATGCACAGCAGGCAGGCAGAGATCTGGATGCCTGCTAGGGTTCCTAGCCGCTCAGTGAGCCCCAGAAGTGCTGTACAGACTGCAGGGAGAGCGGGCCATCTGTAGACTTGAGCAGAGCCTGCCGCAGGGGCCTGATTTTACTCCCATGATCAAACATAATACAACAGCAAGGATGAAAAATAAGAAAGAGACACAAAATTGATTGGGTGTGTAGGAGATAGGGTTCTCTCTTCACTTTCATTCTGTATTTTCTCTGTGTAATATTCTTTTTCTTTTGTTTTGAGTACAGCTTATTTTTTCCTTACATTTGCCTTTTCCATGCTGACAGCCTTGGTTGATTTAAAAGAAGAGAAGTGGGTGTTAAGAGAGGAGAGAGAAATCAGGGTTTTTTTAAATGATCTAGAATAAAAACACAAAAAAGATAGACACAAAACTGA
>NW_015526045.1:0-952 GCF_001515645.1 Sinocyclocheilus grahami
GTTTGTTTTCTCTTCCAGTTTCTAGGATATTTGTTTTTTGTTGTCCATCTCTGTAAGCACATTGAAGAGAAGCCCTGTGGTTTGGTAAATGAAATGACAGCATGAGGAATGACTGTCAAAAGGCGATAAACTGAGTGGCTTGTAGCAGTAAACATTGCACTCTTTCAAATAACGATGACTGCTGTGGAATCTGAGTGGCTTAGACGTCGGAGTGTTATTCAGAGTTGAACTTCAAGACAGTAGTCAGACCATTCCAGAGAAGACCAACGTCGGGTAAACACCCAGAGGTTTTGGAGGGATAAATACGATCTTTATAGACCGCTGCAATGGAGCAGAGCTCTTCTGCCACACCAATGGGCAAACAGGAGAGTGTGGTTGAGTGTGTGTCCTCACACCGCAGCAGAGGGAGGAAGGAGAGCTGTGGCAGCCGAACCCGAGGCCGCCAGCGACTGTTTGCTCTGCCTGTCCTCCTCCCTCTCTGCATGCTGCTGTGTGTTTGGGCTCAGGTGGAAGGAGTGGTGCATTCCAGCTTCCGCAGGCTCAGTGGTCGTGAAAAGAAGGAGATGCAGAAGGAGATTTTATCCATTTTGGGTCTACCCGGCCGGCCCAGACCTCACCCGCCTCTGCGGCCCCCTTCCTCTGCCCCGCTCTTCATGCTGGACCTTTACCATGCCGTGTCGTACGAGGCCGATGATGGACTGGGTTTGGGCTTCACTCCAGAAGGGGTCAGTCATGCGGCGCTGCCCACTTTAAGCACACACACGCCGCCCCTCGGCACAGTGGTTAGCGAGGCCGACACGGTTATGAGCTTTGTCAACCTGGGTAAGTGAAAGCTGGCAAGGGTTAAACGCACTTCACTTACAGAAGACATGAATTACTATACAGCGGCCCATGTGTGGACATAAACCACACTTGAAAATGTGTAAATGTCATTGTATTATATAATGCATTA
>NW_015526046.1:0-952 GCF_001515645.1 Sinocyclocheilus grahami
AGAGGTTAAAACTCAAATGGCTATAACTAAAAAAATAACTAAATAATATTGTTTTCTAAATATAAATGACATTTTTTAAAGAAGAATACTGAAACTAAAACTGATGACAGTTTAATTACAGGTTTGCATGTATTCTCTGCGAGATTTGATGTAAAATGAGAAATACAGCATTCTTATTACTGCGATATGCTTTTACATTTGTAATGCCAAAGGAACTGCAACATTGCCGTGCACAATTAAAACAGTGCAAAATGAAAATAGTACAAAGCAGCATAGCATAAATTTGGAACAAAGGTTTCTGTCTCTCTCACAGACACACATTTCTTTCTGCCATTTTCTGTCTCTCTCGCGGACGCGCCGCATCTCTCATGAAACAAAACAAAATGAAGCAGTTGTTTGAATAGTTGTTTCTCAGTGTAAAACAAACTGACATGCAATAGCTAAAAGAAAAAAACCGGTGTAACAAACCAGTGTGTTTTAGAACTGCAGAATACACACAAATCTCTATTTATATATTTAATAGTTACAAAATCGTTTGTGATTTGAACCCCCGTCCTTGATAACTCTAAAAACCCATCTGTTCCCTTTTCCAGTAACATGTTTGCACACGCCAGAGAGACACGCTATTAATTTCTCACTTCAAAATAATAAAAATAATCAGTGGCATCATGCAGATAATTTTTGTGTTTATTATAGTGCAAAGAATCTGCGTTCAAATGCTGATCTTTTTTTTTTTCATAATGAACTCGATTGCCATGTGATCATGCTGCTTTTTGATGTGTAACACATCAGAACTGACATTTGACAATAGCACCTTTTATTATAAATCATTATTATCCATTATAATAAAAATAAATTTTCGTTGTAATAACTACAAATTTTTAAAAGTCGTTTTTTAATTATGAAACAAAGCGCGTTCATATATTATGAACGTCTTCTGTCACTCTTAGTC
>NW_015526047.1:0-952 GCF_001515645.1 Sinocyclocheilus grahami
AACATTTCAATACATTAGATAACAAGAACAATATGGTTAGAATGAACATGACTTAGAAGATAGCACTGTCTGACAAAAAGGCCTATTTTCCAGTTTTATAGTAAATGGAAACAAATCTGTTTTGTTCAGTAAGCTTAATTGATATGGATTTTATGCCCTTAAAGGTGCAGTAAGCGATATCTGACAAACACTGCTGATACATTAAATCAACATACAAACAAACACACCCCTACCCAAAACAAACACAGCCCTCCCTTCATTGCTTTGCCCCAAAAATCACAAACATGCTAAGGAACACACACAAAAAAAATTAATGATCAGCTCCGAGGTCTCTATACAACATGGTAGGCCAAGTAACAAATCTATTACAAAGATGACAAGATTAAAGGGATTGCAAAAAGCTGAACCGAAAGAAAATGCAAAAATGACAAGAGAATACATGCAAGAAAGAGTTTGGTCAAAATGTTTGATGATACTGATGATCCATTTGTACTTTTTGTACAATGTAAATCTAAAAACAACACTAAGGAATTTTTCTGTTATCAATATGTCAATGTCAAAGTAAAAAAAAAAAAATCAGCTGCTTCTTGTTATACACAGTGGATAAAAAAAAAAGTATTCAGACCCTTATGTTCAATTTATATGCTAAAATGCTTTAAAATTAATTTTTTCACATCAGTCTACACTCCATACTTCATAACAAAAACCAGAACATCACATTACATAAGTATTTTAATTCAAGCAGGGTTTCACATGTCATGCAATAAGGAAAGGTAGTTCAACACTGTTTACAACACTGTTCCACCATGTCAGAATTCAGGTCAGTGTTGCATATGATGGTTGTCCTTCTGAAAGGTTCTCTCATCTGTACTGTACACATGATCTCCCCATCTCAACCAATGAATGTGTAGAAACTAGGGATGCACGATATATCGGCCACCATATCGGTATC
>NW_015526048.1:0-952 GCF_001515645.1 Sinocyclocheilus grahami
CGGTTTTTTACCGTAAATTTTACGGATTTTTTTTTACAGTGTAATTAACTACAACTTTCTGTAAAATATCTGGCTATCTGGACTGACTTAAAGTTGTTTGATTTTAGATGAAGTGTTCGCCTTTCTAGCAAGAATGCTAGAGAACCAATAATACTGTTACAGGAGGACATTCTGTAACTGTAAGTTCCCACATCTTTTGGCTTGTGCTGTCTGTGGATTGCACTAAAAACTTTTTTTTTTTAAAGTGTTGTGTGGTTTCAATTTTCATCTAACCGTTTTGTGTATCTTATCATTTCAATCAGGCTCAAGGGAAAGTTGCTCACCATTATCGGCTGTATAATCAAGCTACCAAGCCAGTAAGGGCTGCCCTGGAAAGCCTTTTTGTTCATCATATGGAGAATGCAACGGTTTCATGGCAATTGTCCAAACATATGCCTGAACCGTTGTCAGAGACAACTGGAGAACAAGACGAACAAGTTGAGCGATAAACAACATGGTGCAAGAGGTATATAATCTTGCATGACAAGCCAGTTTTTCCTGACAGGCGTTGAACCTTCAGAATCATGTATTAGTGCTTTAAAATATTGTAAAACATATTGGGATTGGGTACCACACTGTTTAAAGCGTAAACATGTAAAACGAGATACAAATATACATTTATTTTGGCATCTTTAAGACTTTTTACTTTTTCATTTTGCATTTGTGTTATTTTGAATCCTCTGCATGAATGTCTGCAGCTTGGTGCTTATGTTTTATTTTACTAAGCTTAAAAGTTCAACACTATGACAATCATTGCAAAAATACAAGCAATGCTAATGGCATCCAGACTAAAACAATAACATGAGATCCAGACAACATTATTAATCTGTTTATAAAATTGTAAAAAGTCCTGCAGCCATTTCTTTTGTGTATGCATACAATTTGTCATTTCTCAAAATAACTCTGCAAGCAA
>NW_015526049.1:0-951 GCF_001515645.1 Sinocyclocheilus grahami
ATATATATTTAATGTATTCAATGATTACATTGAGTAATTTGGCCCTCCAAAAAACAGGCCACAGAATTATAGTATGAATGCTTTATAGTTCTTTATGGTTATTATAGTTAACTAAAAAAAACAATTGCATTTCAGTTACTTAAAAATATAATAAAGATTTACTGAAATGATAATAATAAAAATATATATATATTATTAACATATCGATTGCCAAAGCTACATTTGTCATTTTCATTTAGTTTAACTTCATACACTAAAATAACTAAACAATAAAAATAAAAACTATATAAAAAACAACAACTATAAACCAAAAAAAATACTGGAACTTTTCAGCAATTTTAATGAAAACAAAAAATACAAAAACACAACATATAATAAAAGCTAAAAAGGAATAGTTGTCCTATGAACTTACCCGTCTTACACACTACTCCGTTCTCCGGTTCATCCGTGCAGCTGACGTTTTCCCACTTCCCTGTGTTGGAGTGAAGAACGACACACGTGTCCAAGAGAGGCAGATCAGTGTCATCAGAGCCGCCGCCCTCCCAGTTACTATAGCGCAACACGCTGTTATCATCATGCCACTTAAAGACATCTTCTGCAAGACACATGCAAGAGACGTTTAATGAGACAAATTTCACAGAAATTCTCCATGAAAATAAATTATGCACTCAACAATAAGGATCAGTTCAGGATAGTTCAGATTTGTGCTTGCCTTGCTATCATTTTCACTGTAAAACATATTTCACAAGTTATAATGAAGGTAAACACATAAGCTTGATGTCAAGACTCGACTTGATCACTAAAGCCAACCTGGATACTCAATAATGAAGCTAGCAATAAATTAAGACTTAAAGGTGCACTGTAAAAAATGACCATCAATTTAACGGTAAAAAACTGTAAAAATGACACAGTAAAAACCTGTTAAATGTTTAATGGTAAATTCCCCTACTA
>NW_015526050.1:0-951 GCF_001515645.1 Sinocyclocheilus grahami
ACACAGCCTAATTTTCATTTTTGGGTGAACTAACCCTTTAAATTTCATCATTACATAAGTTACAAAACAAAAACAAAACGCAACAGAACACAACATGTAAGAAAGGGGGAAAAAAAACAAATGTAATTAAATTAAAATAAATAAAACACAGATTTTTCTCTACAAATATAAATGTTGACAGTGTTAAATGAAATTATAACAAATAAAATAAAAATAAAACAGTATTTTCTCTACAACTTTAAAATAAAAAATGAACTTAAAAATAAATAAAAAACTTAGAAAACAAAACACAACAACAAAAAAATGTGAGAAAGGAAAAGAAAGCAAAATAAAAATTAACAAAAAATGTTTAATAAAATGTAATTAAATAAAACATAGATAAAACAAACATTTAACAAATTACAATGACAAGTACAATTTGGGATGCAGCCTGTGTGTGCATGAGACCATGCGTGTGAACGTGTAGCATTTTGTGTGTTTTGAAAGAAAATTTTTCACCTTTTACACTCAGCAACACATTTGCCATCCTGCAGGTAGAGCGGACCAAAGCTTTCTTTGCATTTCACACAGTGATGTGCATCCTGACACGTCAAACAGCCTGCTGAACAGTCTTCACAGCGCCCACTCGTCTGGTTCCCATGAGTCTCACGTGGACAAACGGACACACACCTCTGGCTGTTGGTGAGAAACATGCCTGTGTAGACATACAAACACGCATGTAGATTCCAGCTGACAACATCTGACAAAGATTACTATTATATTCATAATGTCTTTCTGCACATGCATACTGAGAAACACGTAGACTGACGGCACTACAGAAGTTCACTCACCTTCCTGACAGGAATCACACTGGTCTTCCCCGTGCCCTGAACACATCCTACAGGAGGAATCACACTGCTCACACTCACCCTTACCTGCACACACACACACACACACACACACACACACACA
>NW_015526051.1:0-951 GCF_001515645.1 Sinocyclocheilus grahami
CCTTCAGAAATCATTCTAATATGCTGCTGCTCAAGAAACATTTCTTATTATTATCAATTTCATTTCAGTTTCATAATTTTTGGAAACCATCATACATTTTTTCAGGATTTTTTGATGAATAGAAAGTTCTTTGTTATATAAAACTTTTCTAACATTATAAATGTCTTTACTGTCACTTTTGATCGATTTAAGCTGAATAAAAGTAATAAAAAAATTGTACTGACCCCAAATGTTTGGGCATTATTGTGTTGCGAATGCAAATACCATACCAAAAATCTGATTTAGAGCCATAAAGACTGCTGTACTGTGTTAAATCAGACTGTATTCTCATTAACAGTGGTTAAAGCATAACATGAGCATACCCCAAACAACAACCCCAACAAAAAAACTACATGCTATGCAAAGAAACCCAGTATCATGAAGGAAAAGAATAAACTGATTTCTTGTACCTGGTCTGTTTTCGGTACCCAACAGCTACTTCCAGCTCCATGGTGCGTTCAGCATCTCTCTCTCTCTCTCTCTGAGAGACAAACGCTCAATACAGTCACACAGACGCTGCGGAGGCTCAATCACTCTTTCATCCCTTTAACACTGAATCCTCTGTTTCCCCCGGTTCACTCTCAGCTCACACTCTCTTTTTTTCGCTTCGGATGTCTGTAAAGTGGCATTTAGCTTCATGTCTGACAGTAGGACAGAAAAATCACAAACCAAAATGACTCTAATTCTTCTGAACAGCAATAGAGAGCAAATGGAGACCTATTACAAAGTGCAAAGCTTCTTTTTTCTAAAAACAAATACAAAAAATAGGTCTCCTCTAGTTTCAGAGGTGCTTGTAAAAATGTCTCTAAATGACACTATGAAAGAGTGACTGATGAACATTTAAATTTTCCTCTGGGTATTTTTCATAAAACTAACATAAAACCTGATTGATTTGATTTGATGAGTATAATG
>NW_015526052.1:0-951 GCF_001515645.1 Sinocyclocheilus grahami
TATATTTCTTGGATTTGGAAGCCTGTGATACACTATGATGCCTGGCTGACATCATTTAGGAAAGGAGAGTGAGTGAGGTTGGTTGGCATATGTATAAAGTATTATTAACAATTCATAGCAGATCTGAACATTGATCTTTAAATACATGCAGACACTCACATTTGGTGTTAGTTTGAGTTAAAATAAACATTTTCATCTTTTCTTTCTACCTCTTATAACTGTAGCCAACCAAACCTAAAATAATATCATGAATTTAAAAAAGGGAAATATTTTGTAATACTGAGTGCCTTTTTCACCTAAGGACTTAAGCTTTCATTTGCACCTATTATAATTGGCTTTTTCTTAGCATTTGATGCACAAGAGATATTCAACAAAAAATTAAAAGTGTGCCATCCAACCTCAGTCTCCGCTACAAAGGTTAGAAACGCCACTAGAGCAGATGCAAATGTCACACAATCACATGTGTCTTTTCTATTTCTCTTTGGCCAGATGCTTCCAGGTCGTGTTACTGTTCTATGGCCCATTACAGGTGCTTACAGTATGCATGTGTTACCAATAATAAAACCATATATCAATTGATAGTTCATAAATCAATAAAAGTGATTTGTGACTGACTCCTGTGTTTGTGCAGGTGTTAGCGGTGGAAAATGTAAACTTTGGAGTACACGTAGAGAATCAGACAGGTGTGCGGGACGGCCTGAGCCGGAAACACCATCGGGTTTACCAACTATACAGTCGGACCAGCGGAAAACACGTCCAGGTGCTCGGCAAGAAAATCACCGCCATGGGAGAGGATGGGGATAAATATGGTAAGGAGTCATCTGAATGTGTCAGCCTACCTCTACACATTAAATTAAATGACTGACTGATTAATTCATAAGAATTATTATTAGTGGTATATATATTCATGTCTGTCTATCTATCTATCTATCTATCTATCTATCTATCTAT
>NW_015526053.1:0-951 GCF_001515645.1 Sinocyclocheilus grahami
ACATTTTAGTGCTTTTGCAAGTGAATGGGAAGTTTCTCTGGGGAAGTGAATGTGAAATGTGAAGGGGACATGTGACCAAGTATGGTGACCCATACTCGGAATTAGTGCCCCCGAGTGCATTTACCCATCCAAAGTGCACACACACAGCAGTGAACACACACACACCGTGAACACACACCCGGCGCAGTGGGCAGCCATACAGCGCCCGGGGAGCAGTTGGGGGCTCGGTGCCTTGCTCAAGGGCACCTCAGTCGTGGTATTGAAGGTGGAAGAGAGCGCTGTACATTCACTCCCCCCACCTACAATCCCTGCCAGTACGAGACTCGAACCCACAACCTTTGGGTTACGAGTCCGACTCTCGAACCATTAGGCCACGACTTCCCTTGAAGTTAACGCGAAACATTGACATTTAAATTTTCTTCCCATCTCAAATTTTTTTCCATCACTATGTCCCCTTTGCAACTGTGGGTGCTTTTTTTTTATTTAAAAAAAAAAAATTAACAAACAATTTTAAGCAAATTTCAATAATTTTAGGGACGTTACGGCTGTTGTCGATTCATCCGAGATGGATACAGAACCCCAAAAGAGGTAACAGACACTTTATTTATTTATTTATTTTTTACACAAAATGAGTATTTTGTGGCTAGTTCTCTGATAGTGTGAGTGCATTCTATGTTTTTATGGTTGTGATAGGACCCCACTCGCCTTCACTATGATCCAGCTGAGCTGAAGCTCTTTGAGAACATTGAATGTGAGTGGCCAGTGTTTTGGACTTACCTTATACTCGATGGCATCTTCAATGAAGACCATGAGCAGGTACGAACAGGCCATCCTGTAAATACTCACCTGTATTCTGAAAGCAGCTACAGTAAATCTTAGAAATGAGAATTAAAGGGATAGTTCACTCGAAAATGAAAATTACCCCATGATTTACTCACCCTCAAGCCATCC
>NW_015526054.1:0-951 GCF_001515645.1 Sinocyclocheilus grahami
ATTGAAAATAACTATTTGTATTGGTTTCTCTTTTCTTTTTAAAATTAAAATTAAATGATCATCAAACCAATGTCACAATTTTCTTTGTTCAATATCAGATCACAATTGCATGTTTTGAACATGAACAATTTCACCTCTCTGGTCACCTATTTGTTCAGTAGGGTGCACCCTCTAGGCTATGCAAATTCCCTAGAATACAACACTTTTGAGATCACCATAAACATTTAAAATGTTCACAATTAATACATTTGACAGTTCACTCAATTAAAGTAAAAAATAACTCCTTGGTGTTGAACACAAGGCCAAATATACAGTTAAGAAGAAAGCAGTTCAGAATTCAGTTCAAAATATTCGTTTGGATAATTCAGTTCACAAAAGAAAAAGTTCAGTTCAGTACATCCGTTTGAAATGTTCAGTTGAAAAAAAATGATTACGTTCAAAAAGATTAAATCCAAAAGATTCAGTTCAGGGAATTCAAAAATCATTAGAATCGTGGAGAAATTATTCAATTCAACAGTTACAAATTGACAAAAAAACAACTCTTTCCGAGCAAAATAATACTCCTGAACAGTCACTTAAACAGCTCAGCTTATGAAACGTAGCAGGTAATCAGAACGTTCCTACCCAATTCCTCGGGTGTTGGTTGTAACCTAGCTCTCGCCACAATCAATGTTCATCTCACTGGGAAGGCTCGCCATCATACATCGTCACGCTTAAATAAATTCAGTTCCAACGTAGGACAAAAAAACCTGACCTGCATATACAACAGGCAGCTTTTAGTTCACAAAACAAATTAAATTCACAGTTTTCAGTTACACATCAATACATACACATATTTCCCTTTTTAACATTTAAATTTTCGTTGTACTTTGAAGGTTTAGATAACGTCACGATATTTAAACAAACAGTTAATGCGTTATCATCATCAACAAAATATAACATTAGAAACTC
>NW_015526055.1:0-951 GCF_001515645.1 Sinocyclocheilus grahami
TTTATCTGCAGAGACAGAAGTTTGCTAAAAATGCTGTTTGGCAAATATAATACTAACTATTATAATTAAAAAATATATATATTTTTTAAACAATTGTCATTGTAGTTCTTCTCTTTTAAATGTGAAAAAATAAATAAATACAATAAACATTTGCATTAATAAGAATGTATAAATATGACACCGCTGCTTCACATGCTTTAATATTGTATTTTATTTTTATGACATATTTTCAATGTCCTTCTGGATAAAGAAATAATAAATGTCCTTAAAAAAAACATATGAAGCCATAAAATCAGTCGAGTTGATCATGCCATCCACCTTCATCATCAAGACCTGAAATAACCTTTGCATACTTCACTTAATTTGCATAGATTACCTTTGTCCTCTCACTGTTTGTGATTGGTGGGAACGAGACCACGTGATCCTCTGCATCAACCAAGCAGGGGTAAAGATCTTTCCCATTAAGGAGTTGAAGGTATCTGGGATGAAGAATTAAAAGTTGGGAATACGTCCATGAAACGCTGAATAATGAATTATTCATTATTCATTATTCAGCGTTTCATGGATAATGAATTAATTCACCGTGTCACAGTTCAGTATTTATACTTGGTGTTCTGTGCAGTCAGTGCGATTACATGGATGAAATTACACCAATTACCCACAACAACAGGACAGGTGTCTGACAAACGAGGGATATTTTTCGGATCACTTAGAAAGGCCGTAGATAGTAAACAATGCCATTGAAGAGCATGACCTAGCCCCTTTGCATTGAAAATTATGTTAGATTTTGCACAAAACCACTCATTTGCTTAACAGATTATGCCCTCCACAGTTTCAAACTATACTGTAGACAAGTCATTATAATATTAAAGATTTACCACTATTGATATTATATAATCAGGTATTCAATATGCACTTTCTTACTTGTGGAGTCCTGAAACGTTTTGTCGC
>NW_015526056.1:0-951 GCF_001515645.1 Sinocyclocheilus grahami
ATATATATATATATATGAAATGCACATATTCACATTTCCTCATCAATTTCAACATGTCATCTTAAGAGCAGCACATTCAATGTATCATTGCATTTTTTTTAAGAAACACCCAAGAATGTGGTCCAAGAATCTCACAGAACTCAATCGCAAACAAATTCAGCTGGAGCTAGCAAACATAAAAAGAAGTGCTTGAGGTGAACAGAGATTAATACTCAGTGTGTTAGCAGCAAAACGGGGTTTAAAGCCATCTATGCTTAATGGAGTAAAAGTATGCTGACTCTGGGCAGTTTAGATCAAGATGCAACACAATTAAACAGCAAGCACAACCACTAAATATCTATACCCACAACCTAGTAAGCAGTTAAACAAGGCACCATTATCTTCTGTAATTGGACCATTAACTGAGACTCTAATCCCGGTCCGGTTTTCCATTTACTTACAGCCTACATATGCAAAGCCATTGAACACACTAATGGTGTAGCTAAAAACATGCTGGGCAATACAGAGTGTGGTAATTTGTGTTTCTGGGTTTCCTCATCACAAACACTTTACCTTAATTTACTGCTGGTCAGGCATTGGCATGAATCCCCGAGTCTGATCATCCTCAGAGCAGATGGCATGGCAAGCTTCCATCCTGAGTTAGACTAAGAGATAATCTTCACAGCACATGGTTGGCTATAACACAGAGACTCCTTTTTTTTGTGAGTGAGGGGGGGAGGGGGTCCAAGTGTGGGGGTGGAATGTCTCTAAAGTCCTGCAAGCTTCAGTGGAGGCTAAACCATCAACGCATTGAGATTATCCAGACCTCCAGGTGTGAGTCGAGCTTCTATTGGATAGGGTCTGTGATCTCTTACTCACACACATAGTGTATCGAAAGAGGCAAATGTAAACATATATGCCCCGTTTGCACCTGTTATTAACATTTAGTGATCTGATTACCGTATTAGGAAA
>NW_015526057.1:0-951 GCF_001515645.1 Sinocyclocheilus grahami
ACACGCTCCGAGATCCTCCGACTGAAAGAAAGAAAACATTGTGTGTTGATGCTGAAGAGCAGCATTGAGAGCAGAGGAAGCACAGATATTAAAGCCGCCTCAGCCACAAAAGCGGGTCAAGAGGAGACCGAGAGGAAATGAGTCAAGCTCCAAAATAATGAGAATAACAACAGCAGCAGGACTGCAGAAATACCTCCTTCAGGCAATTATACAGTTTCACATGATTCAAGCGCTTTCCTCTCGTGGCCTCAGTAACATCAGCTGTTACCAAACGCGTCATGCAAAGTTAAACACGCAGGTACATGTAACAAAACAACACAAAAAACTCACTATATATTAATAACATGGACCTGAGAAATTGGTACAATAAATATTAAATATTAAAAGTAGCAATAAAAACTAAATAAAAGAATAATAAAAAAACGAGAAAATAAAAAAAGAGAATAAAATTCAGTTGGGGTAAGAAAAATAAGAAAATAAAACAACAGGAATGTTGTAATAATATAATAATAATAATAATAAATCCAAACTGAGCAAACAAACTGATTGACTGTAATTCAGCATCTGATGTTTGTGGAGTGTTTCATAAAAGGTGTTTGACTTCAGCTGTGCGTGAAGACCATGAGGGACAGTCCGTCCTTGCTTCTTCCTGAATGACTTCATATTCTTGGCTCCAGAAATACAGTTCATTTGAGCAAGCAGAGCAATTATCAGTGCTAATGATTCCTGTGAGTCTGCTGAGCATCATAACGAACATCTGAAACACTGTGACTTAAGTGTGTTGTGTGTGTGTGTTCATGCAGCGTTTGAGCTCCAGACACCGATGAATCCTCCAATCATGTCAGTTACTGAGAACTTTAAAATCCTCCCAGAAGGCCTCAGCAACTGCATAGCAATGTTCTAAAGCATGCTCAGAACAACCTTAGCAACTGCATAGCAACATTTTAAAAC
>NW_015526058.1:0-951 GCF_001515645.1 Sinocyclocheilus grahami
TAATGCAAAAGTAACGTAACGCATTACTTTCCATAAAAAGTAACCCAGTTAGTTACTTTTTTATGGACTAACACAATATCGTAATGCATTACTTTTAATACAAACACTGAGGATGATGATGATGATGAAGCTCACCAGCAGAGCGACGTGAATGGGGCCGTGTGTGATGTACAGCAGCTTTATGTTCATGATCCAACACCTGGAGTAAACATCAAATATTTTGGCATTTCAGGCTTAAAAAGTGAACTTTTTAGAGTTTAAGTGTGAAATTCAGAAATGTCCTGTTTACCTGTCGTCGTGGAAGAGCAGACGGGCCACGGCGTGCAGGACAGCAGGGATCACTGGGAAACCTGCAAAAAACAGACTCCGTCTTAAATGAGCTCAAACTAATATATTCGCCGTGAAAAAATAATAATCGTGTGATGTGTTTAAAGAGCTAATAATCATTGGATTATGAAGTCAACAGAAGATTGAAAATTGACATTTAGTGAACTCTATAATTATCATTCTGTGAACCATATAACAAATATGTGGAGCAATAAAAATAACTATTAAAATAGTGGGTTTTGACAAAGTTTGTGTGTGCGTGTAAAATTATTTTAATTATATGATAAAGTTTTGAACTGGGAAAATATTTATACAGTTGACTTACAAGCTTAACGAGGCGCTTTATTTAAAAGGTTTTAGTATATATTCTGTTTTCACTTTTATTTTAGTTAAAGTTTTAGTAATTTTGTAGTGTTTTTGTATATATGTCTACATTTTTTAATTCAAAAATTTGGGATCAATAAGATTTTTAATGCTTTTCTGCTCATCGAGGCTTCGTTTATTTGATCAAAAATACAGTAAAATTTTGAAATATTGTTACATTTTCAAACAGCTGTTTTCTATGTGAATCTCTATGTGAAAATGTAATGTATTTCTGTGATGTGCAGCTGTATTTTCAGCATC
>NW_015526059.1:0-951 GCF_001515645.1 Sinocyclocheilus grahami
CAAATAATGTTCTTTTTAGCAACATCATATGACCCCTTTAAGATAGCCCTTCGGGCAGGATGGTGATACATTTTGCGAGCCCTAAGTACAAATCTGAAAAATGCTGTGTGTTCAAATGCACGTGAGCAGGTTTAATAAACATAAAACACTTACACTGATGCTGATATAACGAATTATGAGTAATGTATTTGCTAACAACAACAACAACACACCATATGGAAAAAGGGACAACTGACATGAAAAGGACAAACCTGTTATTTGGACTGTTATTTATGTAACACTTTGTTGGAAGAGTGTGATTTTCTCATGTCATTTCAAGAGCAAAATGTGTGTGTTGCTTTACAGTAACTTAACGATTACCTTTGTGCATTTGTAGATACTTTTATCTGAAGCGGCTTACAGTGAATTTATGAAACACATTTTAGCACTTCATGCATATCCTGGGACCAGCGTTGTACTACAGGAACCCTCAAATCAAAAGAATATACTCAACCCATCAAATCAGTCTTAAAACCTCTTATGATTAATAACTTGCATCTTGCTTCATCAATAATTGACAGAAGAGATTAAAAATGAGCATGTATTATATAACTGTACAGCTGTGCGTCTGCCATTCAGTGCCTTACAAATCACACGTCTATGTCCCGTCTCTAAAAATGGAATGATGATACTTATATTATCATCAAAAGTGATATTATATGTCTTGATGATCATATTTAGAGTACTATCGTATCAACGACTTAATTCTGGTTATTAACTAGTTTAGAACTCAAGGCTGATTCATCAAATCATCTAACGGTTGTATTAACAATAATGGGTGCAAAATTTACCGTATCCTTCATACAGTCAATTGTTTAATGTGCAAAACTAGCTGCCAGGATGTTGGAGTTAGCCTCTATACATTCCTGTGAATCTACACTGATGAAAACTAACAGAACACTTCACTGTAAG
>NW_015526060.1:0-951 GCF_001515645.1 Sinocyclocheilus grahami
TGTCCTGCGATACAAGACCCCGTACTTCAGAGCATCGGCCGGGATCGTGATGCCCCCGGTTCCCAGAAACGAAACATGGACCGTGGGCTGGATTCAGGCGTGCACCCAAATGGAGTTCTTCAATACATATGGCGAAATTGGCATGTGAGTAATCAATAAACCAAACAAACAATGACAAGCTCAAGTTTCATTTTGTCTAACATGATATAGATAGTAAACCGAAAACAAAATGTTGGAGGTTTTCATTTTTATTGAGTTTGTGGCCATCTGTTGTCGACAAATAACTGAGTATCGGGTTGTGCAGTTTGACATCTCTATATCTTTGTAGAATCTGTTCTTTATTGCAGGGTTGTGTGCCATTCACAATTGAACTTAGGATGCTTTCAAAACTCCAGTTGAATTCCTGCATTTAATTGCAGCCAAGCAGGACGCAGAACTGCTTTTCAAAGTTGAATGTAAAGAAGTAGACTGAAGTGTAATTCAAAGAAATTCATACAATCAACCTGTATTTTTATATTGAAAAATAAACTTTAAATGTTGCACTGTAACAAATTGCTGTAAAAATTACAGCAGTCAGCTGTTTTTCTAATAATACAGCAAATTGCTGTAAACAGCGATGCCTTCTGGGGTCACGTGATCTACAGAGGCATTGTGGGATCTTCAACGGTCGAGAACGAGTGGCAACTGTGGTAAGTGACTTATTATTTCAGTTTTTTTATTTTTCATGTTTGGCAACTGCAGTAGTGTATCTACGTTCGCTGTTTATATTGGTAACCCCGGATTCACACATCCTCCATCCGCGGGGCGTGAAGAAGACTTAAGCGGGGTTTCAGCAGCGCGGTCGCGGTAGAATTTCACACAGAGTCCCCGGCACTGGGCAGTTAAGAGTTACATGCTTCAATGACAACAGTGATTTACGGTAACTTTGTTGTGAATATTTTATGGTGTAAA
>NW_015526061.1:0-950 GCF_001515645.1 Sinocyclocheilus grahami
GAAGAGGTGGCAGAGCTATCATGCTTCTCAACAGTGTTACATTGCCAAAACTGGCTCCTCAACAAACACAAAAACTCCCCTCAGGGATACTGGTAATAATACCCTTCAAAAAAATCCTCAATAATTCCCAGATTGCACCAGTCCTGGATATTTATCACTGAGCTGGTAGCGAGAGAAGCTTCATCATCAATCAAGGGAAAATATCTCAGTATATATCAGTTTTACTCGCAGTTTGATGGAGTTACTGGATAACATTACAGCAAGAACAGGGTCATATTCTTCAATCATCTCATATAATCGCAGGCCAAAAGCTAAGCAGCTCAGCTTCTTCTCTGCTCATCTCATTAGATTCATTTCCAGTGTGTGTGAGTGTGTGCTGTTAAGACTATTAGACCACACCGCTCCAGATCTACTAAAGATGAAAGCGAGAAGAACAAATCTTTAGTGATTAATTCGTACTCGTTTTTCTTCCCAAAGCGTTACTCCAAAGCACCTGCTGTTTTATCTCACAATGCAGCTCTCTGTCTCTTGCAGATTTTACCCATTAATTCCAGATTAGCAGAGTGGACACGGCGGATTCAACTAGAAGCCAATGTATAATTTGGATATGGGACGCAAGTTGCTGTAGCTTCATTTAGAGGGAGATGCAAAGGGAATGGGTTAGGGGCGAGAGGTCTTATGGCTACAGATGGTTGATCTAGGAGAGTCAGCTGAGGGGTGAGAGGTCTAGCTTTTCAGGAGCCTGTATGTCTAGGATGGATACGCATTAAAGAAACTGTCTATCTGACCGCCTTTGTTCCGTCACCTACTGAACTGATTATTATAAGCCTCAAGGTATTGGCATTTAAAATAAGCCTTTTAATAAGCCCCTGTCACTAATTTGATCTGACAGCCTAGAAAAAAACATCAACATTGCTAATAATAGATGCAACATTATAATATTTTTTTTT
>NW_015526062.1:0-950 GCF_001515645.1 Sinocyclocheilus grahami
TGCTTTAGGCTACTTAATGATCTGTTTAGCGGTATATATATAATGTAATCAAGTGTGTCAGTGTTATTAATGAAAATGATTAAGTGTGTGTGCTGATGCCCAAAGTACACATTTAAATATGTTGAAGGGGACTATATTTAAATCAGTTCTATGAGAAGCAAGCGTTTCGATGCTGGTAATAATATTTCATTGAGAGTGGAATAACGTGAGGGCTTGGTGAACCGGTTTTGACGCTGATTACGTGCCGTACCTTTCTGAACCGTGCAGTGAAATCAAATAGAGAACAAGGAGCTCTCTTGTTCCTCCAACGGTATATTCCACATTCCCGCAGTCTAGAGGAACAGGAAGTGAGACAGGTGTGAAAAATAATCGCTTTATCAGGAAACGTTGCGTATCCGCCTCTGGTTTCTCGTTGCTATTAACCTGGATGATGATAACAACACTTTGAGCATTAATTATGTAGTTAGGCGTGTCTTGCATATACGTTTTCACTTCTAAATGCAATCCCATCAATAGGCTTATGGATACACAAACATAAGTGCAATACTCTTCTTAGTCTTAGCCTCACATTCACTTATGTTTTATACAAAACCCCACGTAATGAGTGTCAACGTTATCAGCAGCATGAGATTATCATCAGATCAAAAACACTCACCGCGATCACAAAACTTATCATATTTACCAGATATTGTTCCTTTCACTTTAAAGGAGCAGTTCACCAGCAAATGGTGATTATTTTCACCCTCATGTAAATCAGACCAATATTATTTTCTTTATTTTTTTTTACCGTGAAACACTAAATCTTGGGCTCAGTGGTAATTTATGATTAAAGTTTTTGGTTATATTTTGAAACATTTTAATATTTTCTAGTTAGTGTCATTTTTATAATTTTTTTAAATGTCTGTATAGTTTTAGTTTTTAATTGTAGTTTCAAACTCATCTATCTATCT
>NW_015526063.1:0-950 GCF_001515645.1 Sinocyclocheilus grahami
TTGTTTAGTCTTATCTGTGCTTTCAAGAGATGAATGGCTCCATTTCAAAGTGTTTTTAACACAGTTTTGGGTACCAGACAAGACTTGCTGTGAACGGGTTTTGGGTATTAGACAACTCTGCTGACTAACTGTTCTGTTACGAGACAAATGAAGCATTAGTTTTGCATAAATGTGGTGTAGCCTATATAAGTGGAGAAAAAAACAAACAAACTCATGGCCTTTAAAGATAGCCTACAGACAAATAGACAAAAAGTGTAATAAAATAAACACGTTTTTTTTCCAGCAGTTTAAAACAACACTTTATGAAAAGCCAAATAGCCCCAAATCTCAAACCTGAGCAATGCGTGAATAAACAATGATTTAGCCTGTAGTGTCTTACTTATAATTATTAAATTGCATTATTTGGCCTTGCTAAACTGATGCTTTCTATTGCTCATATGTTTCCTATGCTCATAAATGAGTAAGCATTTATTCTTTCTCTAATTCATTACTGTCCCTTCTCAATAACTCTTGCAAGATCTGGCAACACTTTCATTTTTCTGGCTATTTCCACAACCATCGTTGGCACATCGCAATTTTTTAGTGATATTTATGGTTTGTTTTTCATGTTGTCGCACCAAATCTGTCCATATTTAGTCAGATCCTCTGGTATAATCTACACCAGATGGCGCCAAACATAAATTACAATTATTTAGAGGCAAAACAAATTAAAATAGATGAAATTAAATTAATCAATAATATTAATAAAATAAGCACAAGACATTCGTTTTCACAAATACCTGCTGCACTGTCGCGTGCTGTGAACAAACCCTGGACAAGAATCAATAGCCTAAACTAGCCCATTACAAACATCTGCATTATTTCTAAATCGAAAGTGAAAGGAAAAGCTTTTTCTTGCCTGTTCTGACGCAGGATCCTGAGCAGCGGTCTCGGTCTATGTCGTGTAATGC
>NW_015526064.1:0-950 GCF_001515645.1 Sinocyclocheilus grahami
CCCATATTTTACAGTCTGAAACTTTACAGTTATTTCAAGACTGCGAGATCACACCAAGATCGATAGCATTCGCTCACACAGGTCTACTCACCCTGTCAGGAGCAAGTCTCTCTGGGGAGGGTCTGGGGCAAAATTCTGGCCTCCATTTATAGGCCAAGGCTACAAAAAGACAGATTTACAAAATCAAGAATTGAATGGCTCAATAGAATCAAGGTCAGTGATTAAAGACGTCTATGGTGCTGCCACACAGAATCAACACTTGACATAGTTGTTGAAGTGTTCTGAAGCCAACAGTAGTTAACATTTAACCCAGCAACTGGCGGTTGAAGTGAGCACTCGCTTTCTGGTAAATGGTTTTATTGGGCTACATGCGATCTGAGCTTAATATTTCTGCATTTATGTGTGCATATGGTTTCACACCTTCTTGGAGTAGTGTGTATTCTGCTGGGCTCCCACAGCTTGCACTCTCTCCCACAGTTTGAGCGGGATGGAGGAGACGTGGTGCGAGCAGGTGATTGCTGAACAGTGTAATGGCACCAGGTAGGGCGTCTGGATGACGGGCCAACCCTCAGTCTGCAGATCCACCACGACCAGCTCCTCCTCCACCAAAACCACAAGAGCGCTCGGCTCACCTGTGACACAGACACACATTTAGACCACTTAGAGGAAGTGAACCTATAGTAGCGCATGTGATGTGAAGTAGATGTAGAAAAAAAACATGTAAAGGAACCAAAACCGTGTGTTTGGGAGCATCTCTCTCTACCTCTGTGGTTCTCTCCCTCGCAAATGACGAAAAAGTCGATAATGCGTGAGGTGAAGTCCAGCGCCTCGTGGGTTTTGCTGTGGATGACTGAGATGCAGTGTCTGTCCCCGTAACTGGCCCTCGGCATCCCTCCGCTGAAGATGAGGAATGGGGGACTGGGGGACAAAAGACACATTGCTTTGGATAA
>NW_015526065.1:0-950 GCF_001515645.1 Sinocyclocheilus grahami
TATATAAAATAGTACGAAAATGTGCATTATAGCCCAAGCTGCAAAGTTCCTCTGTATAAAATGCAGATACATGCATGTAACGCTGGTTAATAAGAGGTCTTTAATCTAGGACACTTGCCATAGCTCGAGGATCTCAGATGAGAGAATGTCATTATGTTTGCTGAGAGAGACGAAAGGCTGTAAAAGGTTGTGTGGAAAGTCCTCATACGGAGATGGTTTAGGCGAGTTACTGCAAATTACTGCAGAATGCTCTAAATTCATTAACATTAGAACGAGGTTAAGCACAAATTATGCGTGTATGGACATGTTGTGAATCACAAAGACATTTTCAGAGATCCCCTGTGCATATAAATGCAAATAACCCATGCAGTTATTAGTAAATGAGACCCGTTCTTCCAAATGTTGTGCTCATTCATGTACTGTACAACCCAACACTTTCTCGAATTCTACACCATAATACAGATCGAGTGGTTGAGAGCTCCCTTTGTGATTTGATCTTGTGAAGTTCTCTGTTCTGCTCACTACTCCTGTTTGTTTCTTTGAAGCTTTAGTAACCTTTGATTATCTGAGTCCTTACAAGCCTTTTTATCCCCTCATATATGTCAGCAAACCGCTGCCGCACCTGTTGTGCCGAGCGTCAAAGTCAAAAGCAAATTAAAGCAGGTGAGTCCAATGGGCTGCACGCAGGAAATAGATTTTCTCTTCAGAAGAACTAAAGCCTCCACTAAGTCAAATGAGATATTTCAGAGGGAAAGAAATGCTGGTGGAGAGAGCAGATTTTTCTGGTTGCTTAAAGTATCTCTCATTGGACAGGCTATGTAATCCACACATCTGCTATTCTTGAGAACACTGAGCAAGCATATGTAAAGCCGTGGTTTAATGATTTATCGTCCCTCTTATTCAATAAATCATAGGCTCTAAGTGGAAAGCCATGAGGGAGTTCTGAGTCA
>NW_015526066.1:0-950 GCF_001515645.1 Sinocyclocheilus grahami
TTTTTTTTCAAACAAACACAAAAACGAATAGAATACAAGCATTTGCTAATTAAATAGTACTAATTCTACACATTTTGTTTCTATTAATGGGGTTTAATTAAAAGCTCATTTAAGCATTGCTATTAGTGTACTATTAAAAGTTAAGTGAGCTTTATGATTGCTCTATCTTTAAGGAGGTATAAAACAGGCTGTGGATAACAGGTCTGAGAGGAAGCTGGTGAGTTGTAGACCTTTCCGTCTGAATCTCCAACATTCATAGCTCCTTTTATTTCACAAATAATAGGACGCTTCCTCTCAGCCCCATCTCTCAATGTTTTCATAGCTATTTTACAGCTCACAATAAAGATGAAATATGAGGGATATTAGGACTTGGCGCATCCATTTCTCTCTTGCTCTCTGTCTCTGGCTCTCTCAACATGCCAAGACTGCATTTCCTCCTTTCAAGTCAAATGGTGTGTAGACAAGCCAATAAAGAGATGCAACCAGTTTATGACATTAGAGAAACACACACACACTTGCAGCTTTCCAGAAGCATTCCTCTCTTACACATAACCGAGACTATAAAAACATGCTTGTCATATTTTTTAAAAACATACACTTGTCTCCTTCTCTCTTGTTAACTCTTAAAAATCGACTATCCTTTTGATCAGGAGTGAACTTCATACCATATGACAGACAGACAGACTGATAGACTGATCGATTGATTGATTGATTACGGAATTCTGGATGATCCGAGTACTGCTTCTGGAAGTCTCCCTTGCTGTAGCCAGTCTTTAGCCAAAACCTAAAGTCTGTTATGACACATAAAGACATTCCTATATACACACCCAGCAGACATAACACCATGCAACCGTATGCCTAAAATCAACACTGGTGTTCCTGACGGTGATCTCCCTCTCTTCACTTAATCTCTGTCTGCCGCTCTGAATCTGGCTTTCACTTCCCATATC
>NW_015526067.1:0-950 GCF_001515645.1 Sinocyclocheilus grahami
TACTGATCCCATACATTTAAACAATAGTCTACATAAGTATTTATATCGGTCAAAACACTAATATTTACAATGTTTTGCTGTTAGTTATTGCAGATTTTGTGCATTAAAACATCACTTACCTTCAACCATTTATCCACACATTTTGCATGAAATTCGTGGTTGCAGGGTAATACTCGAAGTAGCTGCCTTGACTCAAAATCACTAAAGCATACAACACACCTGTAAGAAAATTCCAAGATAATGGAGCATCAATCCCAAGTCACAATCAAACCTTCAAGATTATATAGCGAGGGTATATATAACAGAGAACACTTACAGAGTTTGCTCAGATTGGTGGTTTTCTAAATTGAACCTATAGGACGGAAGTTGCTCTATATCAGCTTTCGTTAGTCCTCGAGGTTTCGCTTCTCCTAGTCTCTCAGCAAGGTTTAATAACGCCTGAGAAAAAAAAATGTGTTAAAAACTCTTCACACAAACAGTAACAAGATAATGACAATCTCTGTTCCAAAATTAGCTTTAATTCTATAAAGTAACTCGCTAATTCTATAAAGTTAACCTTTTCTCAACTTTACCTCATAGTTCTCCATCTCCACATCATCTACATCCAAGTCCAGACTGATAGCAGGACCCACAGCAGTTGGAGGCACAGGAAGCATCGAGCTGTTTCACAAACACATAAATCATTAGCATACACTCTATGCAAACAACCTTTTCTTTCACTGTAGTAAAAAAATATCACAAAAGCTTTATAAAATCATAACCTTCCAATGTCCATTATTAGAATGGGAAATTCATACAGCAAAATGTGTGTAAAGAGTAGAAGAGACTCTCACAGGAAGTATGGTAAGAAGCCGGGGTAGTAGGGCGGCAGAGGGGGCGGGGGAGGCAGAGGCTGCTGTAATCGGTACCTCTGTCCAGTTATACGCCTCGGCAGCATGTGCGGATATGGC
>NW_015526068.1:0-950 GCF_001515645.1 Sinocyclocheilus grahami
TTTTTTATGTGTAGCAATACACTAAGGTCACTTTCTTTCCCCACCTTCTCTCTGCTGTGTTTTCTTGCTCTTAATAGTTTTGTGGAGGAACATGTGGAGAAGCAAGCAGAGAACCAGTCTGCCACATTGGGAGTACAGAGTACAGAGACCAGTGCTGACCCGACTGCCACTCTGCTCCCGAGTGAGCTGGACCTCACAGAGCTGGGGCAGACAGCCAGTATCCCTCCACCTACAAAAAGCCAGCAGGTACACACATGCTATTTGTCAGACTAATCTAACATGGCTAAATAATTCTAACAGTGAGAGAGAAAGCAAATACCCACAAGAGGCTTTGCATTACTTAAACCTTTAATACATATGACTAATGGCATAATGCTTTTAGAAAAGGAGGCAAATGTTCAATAAACTGTTAACTGTATTAATAATAATCAAAATAAGTCAAATAGAATTTTCTGTTTCAGGTGTATATAGAACACTATATGTGCTGAAAAATACAATGAAGTGATCAAATATAAATAATTAAATAGTTTAAAATGTAAATAATTAAATCACTTGACAAATACATAGATGAATATATAATATAACGTCTTAACATATTAGACATTAAATACCATTGAAAGGTTTAGATTTGTTAAGACACCAAGTGTGCACAGTAATATTACAGTAATTTAATATATTTTAAAGTGTAGTTTATTCTTGTGATTGCATACTATTATGTACCAGTTTCAGGGCTCGAATTTAACTTTTTTACTTGGTAGCACTGGTGCTCCCAACTTCAAGAAGTTAGGAGCACCAACAAAAATGTAGGATCACCCACTGAATATTAAGGAGCATCACAACTGCCAATTGAGTGGAAGGTCTGGCTACATCCTGATGATTAAAAGCTTCAACAATTGAACCTGATCCTGAATTCTTTTCCACACACTTGGCCCAGCATTTCTTGTTAGTGA
>NW_015526069.1:0-950 GCF_001515645.1 Sinocyclocheilus grahami
TGCCAACAATTTCAGAAATAACCAGAATCCAAATCTGACTGAATCACGAACCGATTCAGTCTGAATTGCGATCTGATTTGGAATATTGAACTGATTCGGGTTGAATAACAACATGATTTGACCTGAACAACAAGAAATTTAGACTGAATCGCAAACTGGTTTGGACTGAATCACGAATGATTCAGAATGAACTACAAACTGATTCGGCTGGAATCACAGGTAGTCTCAGACTGAACCATGAAACGGTTAGGACTGAACCACAAATTCACAATAATTTGGTCTAAGTCACGAATGGATTCAAAGTGAATTGCAAACTGTTTCAGGCTAAATTACAAGCCAAGTCGGGCAGAATCATGAACAGGACTGGACCACAAACTAATTCACATTCAAAGTGAATCACAAACCGATTCAGACCTATTTGCTTACTCATCTGACATATTCACTGAAAAGAACCAAATTAAAGGGGTAATGACATGGATTTTTGTATTATTTTAATATATTCCTTGTGGTTTACTTTGAAGTTTTTTTGCACAAAAAAACAAACAAACAATAAAATACGTGGAAAAATTATTACCGGAACCTCTCTCAGAAACAGGCTGTTTTTAAGGGGTGGGTCCTTTAGGACTTCAGTCAGGAATCGGCCACTGTTATGATTGGCTAACGTCACTGCATAGGAAACAGTATAAACTCCCCCTCGCTATTGCATGTTTTGAGAGTTTTGACAACGTAATCAAAATAAAACGGTCCAGACAAAGCAATATGAAATCATTTACTTACAGTGTAATGCAGCTGCAGTCAGATCTAGTACCACTTCATCTCTCAACACGAACTCTTTGTGAACTCTCCATGACACTGTGCCTTGCTTACAAAACAAAACACGATCCAGGATGCCATTAAAAATGAACTATCCACTTGTTTCTTACTCTGGGATCCTTCTGATATCTGTAAAA
>NW_015526070.1:0-950 GCF_001515645.1 Sinocyclocheilus grahami
CAACAACAACAACAACAACAACAGTACATGAGCGGGGGTCTCACTACCCAACAGCTCATGGCCAGCATGCACCTTCAGAAACTCAATACGCAGTACCATGGACACCCGCTGGGACACATGAACGGCAACCACATGGGGAACGGTGTGCAGTTCCGCATGGGTCAGGCCCAGTTGAGCAACATGCAGCATATGGCCGGCCCGGCTCTCAGTCTCAATGGCATGGATGCCGATTTGATCGACGAAGAGGTTTTGACTTCGCTGGTCATGGAGCTAGGACTGGACAGGGTGCAGGAACTCCCTGAACTCTTTCTGGGACAGAATGAGTTTGACTTTATCTCGGACTTTGTGAGCAAACAGCAGCCGAGCACCGTTAGCTGCTGAGACTGGAACATATGGATGCTTGAAGGCGGGATGGGCAGCAAAAGTTGCTCTTTCGATCTATTTTTTGTGATCGCCATCAACAAGACAAGAGGTGATCAGATGCCTCTTTCCCCACAGAGCTCCTGTCCGGACTACAGTTCTGTTTCTGTCTGGAACGCCGAGCGGTGTTCCATGGATGAATGTAACAACACTTCAGAACTGTGAATTGGTGCAATGTATAGACACTCAAACCTTATTTGTCTTCAATGCAGTTTTACATTTAAAAATGTATTTATTTATTGCTTATCAGATGTATTAACATAGAACAAAAAAGCAATGACTTTTAAGAACCTGTGGTTTATGGGAAACTCCCAGAATGGTATTGCTGAATTGTTGTTTTTGATCATTTAGACCCAGAACTTTGTTCATCCGACCCAAAGTGTAAGTCTGAAGTTTTGTTAGATGGTAAAGTTTCAGCAAACCCAAACCACTGCTTGCTTACAATAGTGGTTAATGCCTGTCTTGATACAACTGGTCTAAGCTTTAGAATTGCCTTAAATCAAGTTGCTTTTATTTATTTGCCCCCCCCC
>NW_015526071.1:0-950 GCF_001515645.1 Sinocyclocheilus grahami
TGTGAAAGACGTATTAGATCCAAAATCTCTCATTTAAATCCAAGTCAAGTCAATTTATAGTCTATGAAGAGTGAAGTCTCTAGTTTACATCTCTGCAAAAAAAAGTACAAATGTGCACAAACCTCAGAATCCTCCTCGTTCTGCAGTGGCATGGTGTACGGATCATGTTTGCGGATCAGAGGATCAACTAGAAGCAGAAACAGCATGTACAGCAGAAGAGCTCCAACCACTGACAAGTAGATTATAATGGTCACCTGGGAAATACATAAAAATATTAATACTCCTCAATTCAGGATAACTAGATTATAAAGGCATAAAAGCAGACTCTAATAAACATCTTTAATTCAAAGTAGGATTTATTGATTACTGGAAGTCGCTCAATACCTTAATGGTGTTGCTGCTTCGTTCTTCATACTTGCACTCACAGAGCAGACAGTAGGCCTCCACATCATGGCCAGGCACTGGCATGGGCTCCACCACATGCAGACAGTTACTACAAACAATACATTAACAATAAATTCCCAGCTAGATGAAAATAGTGTAAGACAATTCAATTAATTACACACAATATCCTTTACAGACAATGCAGATTCTTTGTCAAATTGTCCCTAGTACAGTAGCCTGTCTCACCAGTCTTTCTGGGACACGTTCTTTTTGTAGATATGTCCACTGATATTTCTGTAGGGTGGACAAATACACTTGCAACGCACATCTTCAAAACTCTGTGTGAGCAACATGTTAAGAAAGTGACATGTTTAGGAAATATTTTACATACGTGTAAAAAATATATAAACATAGATGTAATGGATATGTGTCAGGGATAAACTTACTTTATCTGCATATGCGAATGAAATCACGTCTATGAGAACAAGAAACACCAGAAGGACAGCTGCTATCCGGAGATTTTGAGCAGTGCTGGATGACATGGTGCCTGCACATAAACATCTTTT
>NW_015526072.1:0-950 GCF_001515645.1 Sinocyclocheilus grahami
AGGAGTAATCACTGAATTTGATACTAATTATTCAGAGTTCAAGAGTCCGAAGCTCTACACTACACTTAAACGATAACTTGTATCCTTCTTAACAGCTGGACAAAAAAAGTGTCTTTAAAAACTATTGGAACACACTGCCTTTACCTATACAACAAATTATATTTAACAATTTGAGCATAAAATGAAAATATATATTAATGTTTAATTCCTTAAAACATTAGCAAGTAGTCCCAGTTAAAAAAAACAAAAACACTGCCTTAAAATAATTCTCTTCTTTCAAGTTCTCACCTGTATAGATTCTGGAGAGGTCAAGCAACTGTCCTCCCCTCTCTCTCTGTCAGTGACAGACCAGTTAAAGTTAAGAACATAGCTGTAATGAATTAAAGTAGCCTACTAAAATATGATAAAGTATGATGAGATATCATAAGTATTCAGTGCAAAACAACTTTGCTTTATTGGGAAAGGATAATTCTACTCCGGACGCGAGTGGCGCAACGCGACAAAATAATTCAATAATCAGTTATACTGTCCATATTTACATTTACTCAATAACCTTTTACTAAAAGTGCGGGGGACACGTCCCCCCCGTCCCCCACGGCTGCTACGCCCCTACTCTAAGCTGCTTTTTTGTGTCTCCATTGTGTAGAGGTGTGAGAAGGAGTGACTTTACCCCTTTTGCTGGGGTCACATTTCAGTCTGTTTTCTGTGGCTTGCATAAGAATGACTGACAGGAGGAAGTATCTCCTTGACCTGAGGAAGAGAGAAGCTTTAGTTCAGTCAGTTGATGATACAATTGTCATTTCCTCTGTTATTTTTAACCTTCTTTTTAGAAATCTTTATTTTACGTTATTGCCACTATTGGTGCTGTTATTGATTATATAACAGCCGTGTTTTTTGTTGTTGTTTTTTTTTGGAATAAAACGTTAAATATATATCAAGTGAATGATATA
>NW_015526073.1:0-949 GCF_001515645.1 Sinocyclocheilus grahami
TTTTTTTTATCCTTTCCTTCTTTCCATGTGGCCTACTTTAGGGACTCCAGATTTTTACAGACAGACATAGGCGCTAGCTGCCACTTCTGATGTGTCTCTGTTGATGTCTCACTCTCCACACTGAGGCGGAGGGAGAGAGACAACAAACATTCAGCAGCTGATTTGGTTTGAAATGAAGCTTGCGGATCTTGTCAACACTAGTTACAAAGTTTCGGCTGCAGCAAGACAACCCGCTCTGCTTTTTCTAATAAGACCATCAATAATAGTCCCATCTGGAAAGCATCTTGCCATTGGCAGCATTACCCTTGCCAGCCATATTATCTACTTCTAAGGGCTGGTAATTTGAATTTTCCATACTGTCTTAATTACAAGCTGTTGAGGTTTTTCCCCTTTTTTCAGTTGTCAAATTAGTTATTTAATTCACGCTATTCACTGACCTTTTTGTTTTAGGTGAATAATTCACTATAAATACCAGATATGTTTTTGGTATGGTGGCTAGAATTTGTGATTTTTTTTAATGATCAAAATTAAGTGAGTTTTACTGTATACTTAAAGCAAGAAAAAAAATATCTGCCAATAGGCTAAGAAAAATAAACCTAATTCAAAGGGAAAACAAGTTTTTCTTTCTTCAAAGTCAGTTAAGTTTGATTCATTCATTCAAGATGTAATATCTTGTTTCTCAAGTAAATGTTTCTAGATTTAAGAATATTTGTCCTGGAGACAAAATTACAAAGAAAATATGTATTTATTCATTTATTTATGAAGTTGTTCTTCAATAAAAGCATTAGTTATAGAGGGCAGGGGGAGGGTTATTTGTAGTTTATATCCTTATTTTATGTGTTTTGTATTACAGTTAAATTACAGTTAAACCCCATAGAGAGACCAATATGCTCAATGAAGACCATGAACCAAATTTGAAGTTCAGTCAGTTGACAGAGTGTTTCCTGAA
>NW_015526074.1:0-949 GCF_001515645.1 Sinocyclocheilus grahami
GAAACAGGTACGAAGGTACAAAAGCAGTCACTGGAGTGTTTTTTTACCCCAGAAGGTACAAATGTGTCTACTATAAAAGTACTAAAATGTACACTTTAGGTGTACCTAGGTAGGTAAGTACTGTATTAGGTACTTTAAGGTATGCACCCTTTGGGGTAAATAAGGGACAAATGTGTACCTTTTCAAGAGTACTGTTGCAGTGACAATTTTTGTACCTTTTTCTGAAAGTGTAGGATAAGAATAGTAAAACTTGCGGTAGTAAAACAAAAAATGTTGGAATCACTAGAAGATATTAGACACACTGAAGTGTTGTACGTTTTACTTACCCAGTAAAAGCGACAGACTCCTGTAGACAACCTTCATGTTCATATCAAGCGCTTCTTGATTCGTTCTGCTTCCAGCTGAGGATGTTTGAATGAGAGAGAGAGAGACATTAGTTTAACTTTACATACCACTCCTGTCAGTCTGTCAGAGGATATGTCATTTAAATGATATGATACTTTCCACATTTAAGTTTAAAATGACCTAATGTCCCATCATGAAGTATTGCTAAACTTTATTTGGATTAAAAAAAAATCCATGCAGACTGATGAACAAGGCAAGTAGTAATTACGAATGCAGCTTATGACAAATTTTTTGATTGATGACTATGAAACGTATCCTGAAGAGCTATTGCTACGACCATAGACTGTATGGCTACGACGAATACCCTATTAATGTTTGAAAACTGCGATGTTGGTAATGAATCGCAGCATTCTAAATTTCGTCGTGCTTGTGTGTTTGCAGACAGTCTCATATAGCAGATTGTGTAGAAAATAAACTTTTCACCTTCCGCGGTTACCCATTCGGCTACTGGCTCAGCTGTAATGCTTATTGTTTTATTTGTCGCTTTGTACATAAGACATCAAGAATATATTAAATGATTATTTCTATATGACAATAAGCTTGC
>NW_015526075.1:0-949 GCF_001515645.1 Sinocyclocheilus grahami
TTTTTTTTTTTTTTTGGTGAACTATTCCTTTAAATACATGATGAACTAACGGTGACACAAATAACATTCTTACAAGTAATTCTAGAATCTGTAGAGGCGAAATCTCTTTCACTTTAAATGTATTTTTATCAAGATTGAAACAAGATTATTGCTATGATGGTGGCCTTAGTAGTTGCCGTGAATATATTTTTTATAGTACGTATAGACATGATAAGAACAGTAATGTGTCATTTTAGGTCTTATTAAGATCTAAAAAGTCTTTGCCTTATGTTTTCATGTAATTAAAGACAAAATATGTAGCGAAAGCATTTTCTTCACTTAACCGGAAGCCAGGATATGTCAGGATAAATTACTGGTTAGAGATGGCAGAAAGAGAAATAAATAGAGAGAGACGGACAGAAAGTATGAGATTCATATTATAAATGGGAAAAATAACACTGTGATAACATTCAGTAACATTCAGTCATTCAGTTTATTTTGAAATAAAAGTAACCACGAGCATATTACACAAGTTGGCCATTCATACACTATTGTATTTAGCATTCATCTGAACATCGGGCTCTGCAAATGATTTTCATACATTATTCAGAAAAAAAGAAACAGTATTAGAACTCATTATTACATTCTGGTCTGCATCGTTCTCTCTGGATCTCTTGTATTCATCAGCATCAGGGCTCTGAGGGGGTCAGTAGGACAAAGACCTGCGTATGAAGGTCTTGCTTAAGGCCACATGAGACAACTGAAGGCTTATCTTATCAATGGCAAATCAATTGAAATCTAATTATGCTTTCAGCATACTCTTAACCCTTTGCTTTCAAAATACACATCAGTTATAGAAATAGTTCACCCAAAAATTTGCTGAAGATTTACTCACCCTCAGGCCATCCAGTTTGTTTCTTCATTAAGAACAGGTTTGGAGAAATTTAGCATTACATCACTTGCTCACCAA
>NW_015526076.1:0-949 GCF_001515645.1 Sinocyclocheilus grahami
ATATATATATATATATATATATATATATATATTTCACAATATTTACCGTATTTGTGATCAAATAAATGCATGAGACTTCTTACAAAAAATCTTAACAGACCCCAAATGTTTTAACAGTAGTGTATATATTAGATTTTTATTTAAAGTTGTGTAAAATGTCTTAACTTTGGGTTTCCAATCAAATAAAGAGCTAAAAATAGTTTTTGTTGCATTGGCCAGATAGAAATGGAAGGTCAAGTCAGGCACATTGCATTGTGGTATACAGTTTTCCAGTCCAAGTAGCAAATCATACCCCATATTCTGTGCACGCACACAAATATGCATAATACACACAATATACATACTGCATAAATGGTAATATAGTAGTGTGCTAGCTTTTGAGTTTAGTAAACACTGAGTAGGCAGTATTTTACATTTCATACTAAATCGGCTAATTTGAAGGACAAATGTACCACTTTGAAGTATGTATCACCATGTATGTGTGTAAGCTTGGTGGATTGTTATCAGTAAGCCACTCTTCATCCCTCTGTCCTGTTCACATCCTCTTTCCTGTGCTGAAAGCTTATTAAAGGCTGCTGTAGAGCTGCTTAACCCTCTGGGGAGGAACAGTGGGGGCGACTGGAACCACTATATTCCTTACATATATACACTACTGTTCAAAAGTTTGGGGTCTGTAAAAACTTTTTTTTTTTTTTTAAGAAATCTCTTATGCTGAACAAGGCTGCATGTATTAATATATTTTAACATGAAATTTATTCCTGTGATGGCAAAATTGAATTTTCAGCAAAATTGTTACAATTTATACAAGTTCCACATTTCTGAGAGGTTTTGATACTGTACATCCATTAAAGCACAGTAAAACTCTTTTTGTTATATACAAGGTAACAGAGACATGTGTGATTTCAGCGAAATCCATCAGAAAGAAGGAACCTTTAAATGTGCGGCATTT
>NW_015526077.1:0-949 GCF_001515645.1 Sinocyclocheilus grahami
CAGTATGACCCCCCTCTACAAATTGTGAATTACTTGGTATTCATCTATTTCATTTAATATTTTGGCTTTCATTGCTATTTATGTTTGCCTTTCTTTAGATAAAAAATACTTCTATAGTATACTAACAAATACTATCTTATAGTAATACTAACAAATCCTAAATTTTAGCTGGGAAATTTGGTTGGTTTGACACGGAATGACCCTTTTGAATATCTCTTTATTCTTAAAATAGCATAGAATTGTGCATAAGTACACAAGTGTACCAACTCTTGGGTTGACACCCAGCCTTTAAGTGTGAAAGGAACATAGATGAAGGTGCTATACGTTTATATAGATTGCAGGTATACCTCTCAACACACCTCTGGTGAAGATTTAGGGTCTGTAATCTCAGTTTACACTGAATCGAAGCCTTCACTGATATGTCGTAGTATCTTCTCTTCCTCACGCGTGTACGTGACCTGCACTTCATTACTGTGAGAGTATTTTACTCAATCACAAACTCTCTGCTGACTGACTCTCCTGGTAGCTGTCAAACACTTTATCTTCAAACAGGTTTAATCCTGCTTTAATACTGACTGAGTCATGATAAAACAACTCTTATAGAGAGAAATCCTCTTAGCCAAGGGCAGCCCTTTGTTGCGGGTGGGCTAAGCATTTAGGAAAGATCTCAGAAACAGATCTAATCCTCCGTTGACTCTCAAATCTGACACACTCCCTCACCTTCATCTGCCTTCACTGTGGGGTTGGAGGCTGAGATGGGCATATTTTGCATCACATCCTGTGGTTCTGTTTGCATTCAGCTCACAGACAGGGATGGGGAGTTGTAGGCGAGATTATGAAAATGGGCTCTTGGTGTAAAATTCTGATGTGAAATCCAGTGCTTATGTGAAATCATTAAAAAATAAAAAAACACAGTTGTTTACAGTATGTGTGTCACGACACAGGCTAG
>NW_015526078.1:0-949 GCF_001515645.1 Sinocyclocheilus grahami
TATATATATATATATATATATATATGCATACAACACACACACACACACACATATATATATATATATAACAGATGTGATGTCTTCTTATTTTATACAAAAAGGAAATTTGTCTTGTTTTAAGGATATTTTTACTGGACAACAAGATAAAAAAATACTGATTTTAAGAAAACAATTTGCTGTGTTTAATTCACAGCCAATTACTAAATAAATTAATGAACATAAAACCTTGATTTGAGTTGAATTTGAGAATAAAGAGATCATGTGCTAAAGACATGAAGCTTTCCCAGAATGCCACGACTGACCAGTTAGAATCAAGTATATAGATAATCTCTTTATTCATCTCATGTTGATGCCCATTGAAGGCTCTCTGATTATCCGCTCTCATGCTCTGAGCAATGCAGTATGCCATTAGGAATCATCAAAGCAAGAATACAAGGCCGGATTCGGAAATCAGACTGTTGTTTGATCTTTGCTATGCATCAGCTGGCTGCAGTGCAGTGCAGTGAATGCATCCTAGATGTGTTCGTCTGGATGTGTGCTATTTGATGTGGCTCGCTGATGCTCTCTCCAAAAAGCTGCTCATGATCCTGGTCCATACCAACACGTTACGTAAGAGCAGATTCCACATTTTGAGAAGGCTGGAAATGATTGATGCTGTTGATGGGGGCAATTCATTTATAGTCTCAAAAAGTACCCTCACTAGATAGGGACCCATACCCATATCTTCCTCCCCTTCCTCTTTTCTCTCTTACCTACATCCTCCAACACGTCTCCACCTGTCTCTAGAGTCAAGCCTGGGTTGTTTATGAAGTCCCTATCTGCCTAAAATCCACTTGGCACGTACACTAATGAGTTGTCTGAGTGCAGCAAAAACTCACACACTCTTTACTTTCTCTTTGCTCAGCGTGAGTGCTCGCTTTCCCTGTTGGGTCAAGTGTTGCTGCAAGCC
>NW_015526079.1:0-949 GCF_001515645.1 Sinocyclocheilus grahami
TTTTTTTTAGTAGGTCTGTTTCCACCAAAGCTATAGTGAAGCTGATTTGACTGAGTGTCTTCTGATAAAGTTTATTATTACTATTGTTGTTCCAACAGGTTTGTACGGTTAGTTCAAATAAAATCTAGCTGTACACATTTAATTAATAGATTAGATATTTATAACAAGCCAAGCTGTTGATTGGCAGCCTCAAATCGGCAGCAGCTAAATGCAATTTCATGTAAAAAAAACAACAACTTCAAAACAACACATATACATATTTTAAAAAACCGATTGAAACTGCTCTCGCAATATCGTTACGCAAACTATCATAGTTTGATGCTGTTAGCCTGGTCGCTCCACCAAACATAAAAGTGCGCAGTTTATTCATACCGCCTTTGATTTAATAATTTAAAAGGCCTGGTTATTCAGTTAACAGCGCACAATAGGAGAGCCGATTCAGACTTTATCTTTACCTGCGGACATATCCGACTCTGCACAGCATACTCTAGTCCGTCATACAGCGACACATGCACTTCTCAAACCGTAGCTCTCTCCATTACAGCCTGCCCTTGAAATTTCAACTTCAACTTGGACTAGAGCGTACCATTATTTCAAAATAGGGGTCAAACACATTTTTTTTCTTAATGTTTACGGATTTCACAAAACACTTTGTGTACGAATGAAATATTAGATGAGACTGTTTTAAAAAAAATAATTTAGTATATATACATATATATCCCAGATGAAGGAGATTTGTGTAAGTTAAATACGGTAACGTACAAAAACCGAGCACCCCCTGTGTCAACTGGTATAATTCAGCCAGTCATTCTAGGCCTTACTTTTACAGTGAGTAGTCACTAAAATAAATAGCTTCGTTTCAGAACATATAATGCATGTTTTATAACGACTGTAAATGTTGTTATATCTCACATTACAGCACAATTAATTATTCAATGTGGATTAATAC
>NW_015526080.1:0-948 GCF_001515645.1 Sinocyclocheilus grahami
GTATTGCTATATGCAATATATTTCACTGATATTCATTGATTTTTTTCTCTTTTTCTCCATTTGGTTTGTGTCAGCTGCAGATAAAGAGCCAACAGGAACAGGTCGCTGCATCTTTTGTCATGCAAGTACATTTAAATTGATTTAAAGCTGCATATTCATGCATCAAAGTAAAGTCATTAGTAATTTCTTAGTAAGTTCTGTCATCGTTTACTCACTCTCTTGTTGTTTCGAACCCGTATTACTTACTGTTTTACAATAGTAAGCCATTTTCATCTGTGACTCAAGACAGTTTTCACATTGGTTGATCATTAAATATTTCGAATCCGTTCAAATTGTTTGCCCTTCTTTGTCTTCAGAAAGATATGGTAACGTTATTCACAAACGTTTCACATGATTCATGCTTAACCCACATGCCATAATCAATATCACGACACAATCAGGCCTAGCTCGCATGGAGCTTATTAAAACGGCAAATAACTTAAATTTAAACAAATAAAAAGGTACTCCCCTTTCTTGTTCATTGAAATGTTGTTTTCTTCAGTTAAAATAAATAATTAGCTCAAAGTTGATCCGTTAAACGTCAATTTTTGTCGTTGAAATCAAAGTATGCGCTCTGTACGGAACGCCTTTAACGCTTATCATCTTCCGTACACGTGCTGAGGAGCTACTTTTCCCCACTTTTCTCAAAAACTATTGGTCCAAAAGACATCAATCAAAGTGTGGACTGTGCAATGGGTATTCCCCCAGAGAATGATCACACAAACATGCTTGTCTGGCTTTCAACAACGGAAGAGTGGTCGCTGGCGTGCGGTGAAGGGCGAAAAGTGTACGGAACATGGTTGGTCTACGTTACTGGTGCGCTGTCTGAAGCGGCTCAGGGTGTGCATACAGCCAAACGCGCAACCTTTCAAACTTTACTTCTCTGCACCGTTTAGACAACCTCAGGTA
>NW_015526081.1:0-948 GCF_001515645.1 Sinocyclocheilus grahami
TTAATTATTCATATTTCCCCATGAGCTGATTCGCTACACAGTGTTACTTTATTTCTTTTAATTACTTTATATCTTTGTATCTCACAGTTGTCTTAATTTCTGATTTTAAACTTGATCTCACTCATTTATTTATTTATTAGTTTATTAGTTTGTTTGTTTGTTTGTTTACTCTGAAGCAGAAAAGTGTTTTTTTTTTCTGCTTTTCTTCTCTCTTCTCATGACGAATCAAAGTCTTTTGAGATAAAATGGCTTGATGTGCTTCCAGAACCTAACCTCTTCCCCAGTCCAAAACAGCATTTGAAACGGTGTTATTTTAGTATTATTTATATACTATATACTATATAGTATATAGTTTGTTTTCATTTAAGTTTGTTTTTGTGATTATATGTGATTGTCATTTTAAATGACATTTATTTATTTTATTTTAGTTGCCAACATTCACTTTCATCTTTTTCATCTTTTATTTCGTTTATTTGTTTGTTTGTTTGTTTGTTTTTTCATTTTACAAATTACTAAAGATTTTCAATTACAAAAAATGTAATTTTATCTTTAGACAAAACAAATTATATCAACACTGATTTGAAATGTCTCGTTCTGAACTTCTGCAACTTTTTTGTCATATACTTTAGATCATCACAATAATAAACCCACTGACCTCACTGAAGTTGCCAATGAAGTCTCAAGCTAAGAAAAAAAATACTACAAACCCTGTCCTCAACATCAATGTTCCATTTCTGTTTCCCTCAGACGCTAAACTCGGTGACCCCTCATCTGGATGTCGAGGAGTGCAGCATTGCCTTGTTACCACGAAACCGCGAGAAGAACCGCAGCATGGACGTTCTCCCACCTGACAGGGCCCTCGCCTTCCTGGTGACCACTGAGGGAGAAAGTAACAACTACATCAACGCGGCACTGATGGATAGTTTCCACCGGCCTGCTGCCTTCATT
>NW_015526082.1:0-948 GCF_001515645.1 Sinocyclocheilus grahami
GATGACAGAATTTTCATTTTTGGGTGAACTATCCCTTTAATACCCGAGGCACCCTAGTACCGGAACTGTTCCTCACGGAACGGTTTAGTCCTCGTTTGTTTTTCCGGGGAGTGTGCGCCAGTCGAAACGGCCCCTTGTTTGGTGAGTTGATTCTGGGAAGTTCTTCTTCACCCATTAATCATTTAAAAGGTTTTCTAAAAATCGTTATGTAACTAAATGTCTATGTGAACGGTTTATTTTACCCACTGACAGTTGTTTATGCAGCTCGAAGGAAGCGTGACATATATTACGTACAACAGAACTGAAATAATGCAGATTTCACCCTTCTAGTTAATTACAGTTTGATTATTATACGTTATAGTTAAAACAAACTTTGCTCAAGGCTCACCAGACATTCTGACACAAATGCAGAAATGTCATAAATATCGAATTTATTATTAAGAATTGCGGAAACCATAGTTATAATATGGTACATAAACTACTGTGGAAATTGTAGTATTTTAGAGGAAGTGTTTTTGGGACTGAGAAATCTGCTTTATCTCATTTCTAAAATTTTTAAGAAATATTGTTTCATCTTAAAAAACATAATTTGTTTGTACGTTAATATAAGAATGTTAGTGAGAAACCACACATGGATTTACTTTGTGCTGCACTGATCTAACCCATGATTGCTGTTCATATGAAGTAGATTGTGTAACGAAATGGAAGCAGACCTGTTTGCTGTCCCGTGGGTGCCAGTGAATATTGGTGGTTCTGGTCTCCTGGCCAAAGCCTGGTTCGGTGACACACAGTACCGGCTTCTGCTGAGTGACCTGAACACTGTGTGGGAAGAGGACATGACCGCAGGCGACATCCAGAGTCGAGCCCAGGCAAGAGCGGACTACACTGCTGCTATCTAGCTGAAGTGCTTTTAATAACACTTTAGGACTTAAATTGGACCTCCATTAG
>NW_015526083.1:0-948 GCF_001515645.1 Sinocyclocheilus grahami
TGCAAAGAAAAGAAACCTTCTCCTTCATGCGCATCGTACAGACTGGACTCGCATTTTCCCCCTTACTGCCCTGTTGTAAGGAGAAAGACTTTGAGGGGCAAAATGTTGACATAGCATAGCACATAACTGATGGTCACTAGATGTGCTGTAATTTGCTAGTGAAGATGGAACAGATTATCGTTTACTGAATGTATACATATGTTTGTGTGATCTGCCACTTGCTGGACAAAATTCGAACTACAGGACAAAATTCGGACTAGTGACCAAATTACAGGGGATATTAGTTTTGATTGAATGATAACGTTATCATTACAAGCTTCTGATATAGGTAGTTTACTACCCTATATCAAATGGTAATGCTAAATACAATTTTGGCGCATTTGTATTGCCTTATTGATAGATAAATTTGTCATTTTTGGTGGTTTGAAGTATTTAATGCAAATTTAAATATTTGCTATTTAAATAATTTTATTTAAATGTCAGAATCAGATATATCTCTGTCTCAGCATCACTATGTTCAGCAAGATGGACTGTCAGCCAAGAAACACACATTATTTTAATTAATTACAATTCGAATTGAATTACTAGAAATGTTTTACGGGATTAAAATAAAATTATATGTGCATGCAGTATGTGAGAGGGCTGAGTTAAGAAATATTAGGTGTTAGAATAACAATATATAACATTAATATGACTATAAAATTAATTTCACTTAAACTCATTTTAAACATTTAAACTCATTTTAAATTTACAGTGATTGGATATTGAATTTGTATTCAATTAATCAGATTTATAAAATGCTCTTCATTTTTCGGGGTTTATATTTCTTACATTATTCTGTATGCATTTAGTCAATGCACACAGATAGGAAGCTGCTTAAACTATAACACTCATATCTTCCACGTGTACAAAATGGACAATAAAAGCAATTAACATGCCCCATCCGAG
>NW_015526084.1:0-948 GCF_001515645.1 Sinocyclocheilus grahami
TGATGGCAAAATCAAGGATAAGTTTTCTTTTGCAAACCTTTAACAACTTATACAACAGTTTGTGGTTTCCAGCAAAGATGAGGCTCTGGTACACACGTCGCCAAGGATTGGTTGCAAAGGAAATGTCTGTGTTGGATTGAGTTGTCGTAAAGATTAACTATATCAAGTGTCACCTTTACAAACACTCCGGTTTTCATCCTTATACAAGGATATAGCGTGAACAATGCCAGCTTCCATTACACACAGAAGTGCAATAACTCTCTTATGGAAAAGTTCTCACTCACCTGTTTCATTTGCATTATGAGGTGAGAACAATTTTCATGGATTCATAGTTCAACCTTGTAGAACAACTGTATGATTTCAGCAGGCTCAGCAAATCGCTCTATACTTGGCTGACAATTTCAGGTACTTAAATGGACTGGCCACCAAGACAAAAGGCAAAGGCCAACAATGACTCCTTTAAAACTGTCTGAAGTTTGACCAAAAAAATAGAAGTAGCTTCTTTCTGCTGTAGGCCAACTACAGTCACCATCAGAATTTGAAAATTCAGCTGCAGAACTTCTTCACTGGTCTGTATCTCTGCACATCGGGATAAAGAATCCATTTGCTTGCTGCAGTGACAATGTCATTGTGGGCATCAGTTCCAGATAACCAAGGCTTTACGAAATTCTTCGATATGATGGTAAAAGCAGCCTCTGTGAAATGTTTAGGTGGTTGCTAGAGTGACGTCTTCATCTGCCAAAAAAAACTGATTTCTGTTAATTTAATAGTAACTGTCAGTTCCACTCTGCCTGTCCTTGCTATATGCCAACCCTACCTTCAGACATCATTATTCCCACAAGAGTCACCATGACAGAAAAAGGCCCAGCTGCTCATTTGTGGAACTTGAACTGAACTCCTTTTTTATGTGAAGACTCATTCACTCCACTCAGTCTAGAACTACTGAGA
>NW_015526085.1:0-948 GCF_001515645.1 Sinocyclocheilus grahami
TATATATATATATATATACACACACAACCCAAAATCAAAAGATTTTTGTGAGAGTCTACTGCATCAGTTCTTTCTGAAACTTCATTGTAACACCTTTGGTCAGTAAAAGATCATTAAATGGCTCCATTTACAAGCCTTTATAAACTGTGTCCAAACAAATTAGATAATGTGAGGAAGCACGTCCCCAAGCTATAGAATTAGTCAAGCTTCAATTATGAATCATTATCTTTTATCAAACTCTCTTTCTTATTGTTTCAGCACACTAATGAGGTCATCAAGACAGCCACTAGGTAAATAAATGGAATCAATCAAGTAACGTGACCTACAAACATCTTAGTAAATCTTAGAGAACTAGCAAATCTGTCCCGGTTTCTCCCTCTTGCTGTCTTTCTCTCTCTCACACACACACTCTTCCGACGCATCTCTGACGACAGCAGGTTCATGTGCTTCAGGACGTCAGAGCAGGGCTGTAAAAACGGTGACTTTTTAGTTATTTATAAACTCTGTCTTTTAAAAAAGAAATTCAGAATTTAAAAAAAAGATGGTGAGATGGAGAGAGAAAGAGGGGAGATGAGAGACAGTTGGCTGCATAATCGTAACCTCATCCATTTCTCTATCCGCCATTTATTATTCATTAGCTTCTCTTTCTACATCGCTTATTCTTCACAGCCAACAAAAAATAGGTCAATGAGGGAAGCGCCTTTCATTTAGAAACTGTGATTGCCGCTTGGCCGTCCGATTTAGCTTTCTTCAGCTCAAAGACAAAACTTCTTATAGATGTCTTTCACAGAACACATCTGTTCTGATATTTGTTGCTATGTCTCTCACGTTTCGACAAATACTGCATTTTAAAAAGCTGTGAATGACAAAATGACAGCAGTTTTGAGACACACTGCAACTATCACTGTAGAGCACATCAACAGATATATAGCAGGGTTCGACACGAAT
>NW_015526086.1:0-406 GCF_001515645.1 Sinocyclocheilus grahami
TTCTTGATTCTATTACACGTTTTATGAACAGTTTTAATGAATATCATTTTCAGATAAGCGGTGTAAATGATAATTATATGTAGGTATGACTTTTTTATCTCTTTTTTTATCCCATTTTTAGGTACAGATTTTATTAATAAAGCTAAAATAAGAAAGGACGAACCAGGTGTTCAAAACGAAACTAAAGAAACAATTTCGCGGAAATGGGTGAGGTTTAGTAGATAGCCACCAAAAGTTACCACAGTTGCTCAATAATTTCACGGTGTCATACATCAGAATCATTTGCTCAGTCAAGTTTATGAACCATCACTCACAAGACCTCATATGGTCCCCAGACTGAAGTTTTATCTTGTTTCTTTGTTCAAACTTAGTTGGTCCTACAATATCAACGCAGTTGTATAGTTGT
>NW_015526086.1:19422-20370 GCF_001515645.1 Sinocyclocheilus grahami
ATATTCTGGGAAAGTTTATAATTCTCCTTTATATTTGTAATAGTACATACAGCAATACCCAGTGCCTAAAATACCTCAATATTGTAGTGATGAAACATTACAAATGTAAAATGGGTCGTGTTGTTGCACTACAAACAATCCAGTCAAACTGGGTTATAAGGGTGTCGGCCGTGTATGTTCAGACTATACAAACATACAGACTGCAGACGCATGACCATAACAGAAACAACATAACGAGTTTCTCTTACCTTATTTACAACGTAGCAACATCTATGTTGCAATGTCTTTGTTTGTGGGCAGATGTTAGCGAAACAGCGCGCTGCAGGATTGGGGGATGGGACTCGTCGTTTAAGGTTATTTGGAAGGACTCGAGTAAACAAACGACGATGCCGAATGAATATTCGTAATATTTTAATAGCTACTGTTCAAATAGCATCGACATTTTCGAGATGTTTAAAAAAATATATCGTATTGCTGTCACAGTCATCACTGCGCTCAGTTAGGCCTGAGTCTTATATCGGCGCTCAGTTATCTTTTTCACTCTTGTTTTCCAGTTTCCATCCCTTTTTGGGACTGAAGTGGAAAATAGCTGATAACATAGTGATTGACTTTTGACAGCATTTTGGCCTTTGTTTGTATTCATAACGTACATATTTTATCGACACTTATATAAGAGAATATTATTGAAAAGTTGTTACAAAGGCCCGTCTCTTGATGTGAATAGTTATAACACAAATAATATATCAGCCCATAAATTGCCTATCTTCAACCAGTGTTGTGACAACCAGCCCAAACAAGCACATGTTAGTAGCGATGTCTTTCTAAAGTAGAATCGTATTAATAAACCGGTTTACACAATCGAACTAAAAAAATCGTTTACGAATTGAACCGAGCATGTTTGACTTCTTGATTCTATTACACGTTTTATGAACAGTTTTAATGAATATC
>NW_015526087.1:0-948 GCF_001515645.1 Sinocyclocheilus grahami
ACCTGCCCACATATGAGGAGATCATGATGGAGGTGGATGGAGACAATCTGAACTCAAACTCAGGAGCGATAGAGGAAAGACGAGCAACATTGCAAACTTCTAGAAGACCCATAGACTCTCTATAATTCACTCAATGTGTTTGACTTGATTCTGTAACAGCTGATGCATTCACAATAATGCGTCCCATGCGTCTTTAGCAGCTGTTCACATTTCAAGACGTTTTTACTTTCAGGTCTGGCTAATAACCAGTCCTAGACAGTGCAAATTGTGTGCAAAAATGCGTTAGTAACTGTCTGAGTACACACGCATGTGGACAGTCTGCTCAAACAGTGTTGATTACAATTTTAATTTAATTGCTGGTCTTATTGTGCTTACTGTGTGCACGTAATCAGAAATGAGAAAGAGATGGACTGCTCAGATACAAATGAACGGGAGAAATGCACATTAGCTGGGACAACTTGAAAAATATTTTTTAGCGTGACTAAGTTAAAAAGCACCGTTTATGAGACCACCACAGATTTTAATGTTCATTTGACATGTTATATAAACGTAATCCTGACAAACAATTTCAGTTTTATCCTTCCCACAATCTCAGCGTGAGGTTCAGACTTTCAATGTCTCCGTTAAGACTTTAGAAACGTCCTTCCAAAGAAAAAAATCAGATGATGTGATTTGTGGTAAAACACATGATTTGTAATATAAGTATAAAGCTGCTCCCTTAAATCTAATCCTTGATGGGGCGTGGGCAGGCCGCTGCATGAAAATGTTTGAGATTGTACAAATTTGTTGCCAATATGCCAAAACTTATAATAGTTAGAAATTGTCAAGAGACTGTGTTGGCCCGCCTAATTCACCATCAACAGATATGAACACACCTTTCAGATGCATTTCTGGATATCAGAAGAGCAAACAACTAAAGAAGTAAAAAAACATGAAATGCAAAAAAAA
>NW_015526088.1:0-948 GCF_001515645.1 Sinocyclocheilus grahami
ATTGCTGTTTTGGTCTCTTCACAGGTTGGGTATATATATATATATATATTTATATATTTATTTTTAATTTATTTATTTATTTTTTTTAATGTGGAACAACCCATATCTTTATGAATATTGGACGTTATTGCGCATGTGAAAATTTGTGTGAAAGTAGTGTGGTAGTACCAGATTTGTCCACTTGGTACTTGGTGTGAGTTGAAACACAGAACGATTTTAGTTGCCAAAAAACGAATTTCCTGTCGCCGATTTGTGTGACTTCAATCTGCATTGTGTCCCCGTATCTGAACACGAATGTAGTCTGAATTCTAATCAGAATACTGATAGAACATAAATTAGCCTCTTTATTAACATCCATTGCAGGTCTAGGACACTTTAGTCTCAATATGATGCCTAAACAGGGAGTTCAGAGAAAACTAGTTATTCTACAGAGCTTATTTATAACTGCTTTAAAGGAAAGAGGCTAAAGCCAGAACAAAAAAAAGAGAGACACAATAACTTAAGAAGAAAAGCTGAGTCAGTCCCAGACACCTTGACGATGATACACGAGCGACATGTGACAATACAGGATTGAAAAAAGGCTTCATGCCAGACCAGCCTAAACTTATTTGTGGTATGTCAGTCATGTGATTTCTCAGATTTTTTTTGTTGTTGTCTTTTTTACTTTGATTGTTATGTCACCATTCCCAGCAGGTTTGACATGTAGGCCTATTTGCTTTATTTTTACTTAACACAAATGAACAACCACCGTAAAAGTCCAAATGTCTGAAACCACTAATGAAAGCACTAATTTTTCTTTTCTCTATTTTTTTATTTTTTGCATTTTTTTATTACAAATTATTTAACAACATAACAGTTTGAGTGAAAGCTCAATTACATAAATCAATTCAGTGCAAATATATTAGGTCCTGTGTGCATGTTTTAGGTGATATACACAACGATTAGATA
>NW_015526089.1:0-948 GCF_001515645.1 Sinocyclocheilus grahami
AAGTGAATCAACCTATTTCGTACATTGTGGCGCCAGTCTTACATTTGATTTTTGCGTTGAAATGTAGACTACATTAAAGTCAACGTCTTCTCTTGTTAAAAGCACGCTGATTAATTTTTTTCTATCCAAATATTCACGAAATTATTATTCAACTGCATTCGGAGCGTTTTAGCCATAGTAAAGCAAATGTTGTGTTTTTTTCTTGGGACTGCTCTCGACTAACGCTAGCCTTAAATAGTTGTGATGTGTGTCGAATGGGTTAATTTCACGTAGCCTATCATCGCCATATAACCATACTCATACAATTTAGATGCCTAAAAAAGCTTTTTAAACAAAATATGTCCAATATGGAGCAAGGCACGAATCACTCATTAATATTCAAATCTCTGAGGTTTCCCGCATTAGGCTACCTATTAATGTAGCCTCCACTGAGCGACATGCACACGTAGAGAGAGAGAGAGAGATCCATACTGCTCACACCCAAATGTGACGCAAAATAAATAAATAAATAAAGCCTACGTAAAACAGATTTATAAATTATAACTCTGCGTTGAACATGTTTACAGCCCCCTTCTCTTCAAGACCATGCATGAACACACAGATTATATTTGTACAATTTGTGCTTCGTTCTTATAACAACCTGTTATTTCATCCACACACGCAGGTCCTAGATCTCGTAAACCAAAGAAGAAAAACGCAAATAAAGAGGACAAACGACCACGCACGGCCTTCACGGCGGAGCAGCTTCAGAGACTCAAGACCGAGTTTCAGACCAACCGCTACCTGACCGAGCAGCGACGGCAGAGTCTGGCGCAGGAGCTGGGACTCAATGAATCCCAGATCAAAATCTGGTTCCAGAATAAGCGGGCCAAAATCAAAAAAGCCACCGGCACCAAGAACTCCCTGGCATTGCACCTGATGGCGCAGGGACTGTACAACCACAGCACC
>NW_015526090.1:0-947 GCF_001515645.1 Sinocyclocheilus grahami
TAGATAGATAGATAGATAGATAGATAGACTGATAGATAGATAGAAACTTAGATTTATCTAAAATATTAATGCATTTTACCATCAAAAGAAGTCTGATAGACCTTGTCATTGTGCATTTATCAGTTGCAGTGGAGAGTCAGTCTACAGTCTCAGTCACTTTTTATTTATAAGCTGCAGAGTATTAAATCACATGGCCTTCTGTGCTTTGTCACTAATGGGCTAGGGGACTTTAATGACATTTGAGTGGTTATTATGCTATTGCTCAACCCATATTCCTTTGTACATCCTAGATCATGTGACATGTTGACTCCCTCCACATTGCAGTCAAATCACTGTTTCAGTGAGTTATACAAAATACCGAAAGTGGATCTTTAAATTGCAATAACATTACCACAGTCCATTTCCGATACAAAGATAGATAGATTTATCTGTCTTTGCGTACAAGGCAAAGAGTGGTTTTGGATCTGATAAACAGTGAAGACACTGATGTCTTTCTCCAGACTTTGGGTGAACTGGCAAGACCAAAGTAAGTGAGGGATTGTTTTCCAGAATATTACATTACATTCTTAAATCAGTAGAACAGACCTTTTCTATCCCGCTTGAGGCGAAATGTATATATTCCTCCATAACAGTAAGTGGCGCTGTGATTCATTCCCAGCCCAGACGCAAAGCATTGTGGATAAAGGTTCTGCTCGCGCTAGCATATAGCAATGGCGACGTCTCTAGGATCTAACACTTATAACAGGCAAAACTGGGAAGATTCGGTGAGTATAAAAATATTTTTATTTAAGAATATAAAAGGAGTATTACTTATCGTGACCGGCCCATTTAGGTTCTTTGTTTGCGTTCGCCGAATCAACGCCTTTTCTAGTTGGAACCTATTCTGCTGTCGCTTAGCTCATGGCTAATGAAAACCCTCAGCATTTAAATTCATCTCATCAATAGTT
>NW_015526091.1:0-947 GCF_001515645.1 Sinocyclocheilus grahami
CCTAAAATAAAACTCCAGAAAGGTGTACAATATGTGACTTTTAACTAAAATGAAAATGGAAAATATAAAACTAAAAACAAAATAAAAAAAAATATTAAAATATTAATTGAAATACTATAATGCTATTTAATTTGAATTCTAAAATATATAATTGATATAATATACAGTATTAAATCTTTCTATAAAATAAAGTAGAATATAATTTATAATATACATTTATTTATTAGAAATCAAATAACTAAGTGACCTTAAATTTATACATTTATAATAATGTAGACAGATCAGTATTAAAATGTCTGTACACACCTGTTATGAATCCGAGGGAAATTTGGCTCAAAATTCCTGTGCACATCGGTATGCAATTTACTCACAATTATTATGATATGAGACCCATTGTTTGTCTGTTAAATTGACCATTTCAGTGAGTATCTTGTCTTGAATGCGCTAGTTATGAATGCAGCGCATGCTTTCTGTGCACACATGTCATGAGTCTGGATTGAGTATCTGCTCCCATATGATTAATTCATGTTTCCTGTTAAATTCTGAGAAATGGGTCATGAGTACCACAGTGTGACCCCCTGTGGTCTGCCCCGGACAATGTGCTGATTATATTCCGGTCGCGCGTTGGTGTGCTCTTAGGGTTTCCACAACAGCGCCTCGATTTGCAGGGGCGGCATGCTGCTAATACCCTCTCATGGCCCTGATGTCGCAGTCATGCGGTGCACTCATGACACAATGAACATTACCCACAATGCTTTCTCAGATCGGTTTTGCAGCCAAGCCAAGAGGAAGAAAGCCCGGTAGACTATGATGTCATAGATAAAACCTATCACGGAGGCCAGATGGAATGTGGCGTTGCTTTGAGGTCGTTACATTTTTGGATGAACTGTTCCTTTAAGATTAATTTGTCAGCTCTCTCCGGTTAAATCTGCACTTTGCTGCCAGAC
>NW_015526092.1:0-947 GCF_001515645.1 Sinocyclocheilus grahami
GATGACACCGAAAACCTCACAGATTTACGTTTCAAATGGCCACACCCACTCTTGCGTTAAAAAATCAGGAGGATACAGTGTATGTGTTTGCTTGTAGCAGTAGCAACCTTTCATTCTCTTCCTTTATGCTTTTCAGGAAACAGTACAGATATTAATGATAACAGGTAAGTGAACTCGATATATATTGTGACGATGTGTATTGACTGATTTTAGATTTTAGACTCAATTGAAGTCTAAACAGAGAATTTTAATTGTGAAATATAAGTTTCCATCATCTTGCATTTACGTGCATTTAACTGCGTCGAGTACGTTTACCCTCACTGCTTCTGTGTTTCAGGAGCGATGTTCACTGTGGCAGCATGGTGGACGATGCTTCACGAATCTACATCATGCAACAGGAGACTGCAGCCAGTTAATCGTTTAATGTAAGCCAGCACATATGCATATAAAGAGCTAAGAAACTACTGTTTTCATCAGAGCGCTCTGCAGATTCTCATTTTGTCCCGCTTTCCCAGATATTCCAGTTGTCTGCATGCAGCCATCCAGCCCTCGCCATCTTCGTAGAGGTCCAGAACTTTCACTCCTAGACTTCTTGGCTCTGTAGCGTCTTATATTGTATGGGATATATCATTCATGCAGAGTCATATTATGTATCCCGTCTCATGTATCTCACTGTTGCATGTTTGTCTGTTTAGTAAGAAAACCGCTCATAGGTTGTAAATGAACCCTCACGTACAGTAGATATTTGAATACACACATCTGTATTGCTTGCATTATAATACAGGAGAGAACTACAAATAACTTCCCTTTAGTCTTGCTGAGCCTTAAAACAGTTAGCTATTGTGAATGTGTATGCGCAAATACACACTCCTAGATTCACATATAACAGTGTGTGTGTCATTATGTAGATTTTGATACATATTATATTCAAGTACTGACTACCTCCA
>NW_015526093.1:0-947 GCF_001515645.1 Sinocyclocheilus grahami
AAAAAAAATCTAACAATAAAAATGATAAACAAACAGGGTTATTAACATTTAAAAGGAAGAAATAAACACTTTCCATATATTTTGGTGCCGAGATCAAAGGTAGTATACATTTCATCAAACATAATGATATTTTACTGCGAAATCATCTGCCAAAAGCTTAAAAAACCAAAACATGAACAAATACAAGAAAATTTGAAAAAACAAAAAACAGAATGCCTTGAAGTATGTGTCAACCATAATGTGTTTTGTGTGTGAGTTATCAGTTGCCGAAATCATACAGTTTTAAGACTAATTCTAAAATGTTGCATATTGTTGCAGTAATACATTTCAATTATTGATTTTAACAGCAGTTTTGTTTATTCTTTTAAATAGACAATTTAAAAAAAAGTTCTGTGTTTACTAAAAGCAAATGTTGTTAATTACAATCTCTGTTTTTATTATGTTTGTTATTTGACTGTTTTATTTATTTATTAATTTTTTTATATGGAGAATTTCCATGTGTGGGGCCTGAAATCTGTACATATGGCACTTTTTCACTGTGTGGCGTCTCTAATTCCTGTCCTAGGAACAGCTTGTCCTTTTTGGACCCTCTTTCATTTCCCCTCAGGCGACTCTGAAATGAAAAACAGAGAGAATGTAAGTGGTAATGCGCGGGGCCACTGAGGTGCTCTTCATGACAGATGGCTGGTAGGTTGCATGCCAACGTGTAGTGCGATTCTCCGGGATACTTATCCTTTCAGATTCATCGGAACAGGATATTGCCCTGGGATCCTCTCAAGAGCTCAAACCTCCAGTTCCACTTTAATCTGTTTGTCTTTTAACTATGAGATTAATGCATGGAGCGATCGGCCTGGGAGAAGGCGGCATGTGACGTGGTGTGATGTCAACATGCACATGCACGTGCTCACACACACATACACACACACACACACACACACACACACACA
>NW_015526094.1:0-947 GCF_001515645.1 Sinocyclocheilus grahami
AGCCCTGCAACAACATTTTAAGCTGGAAAACAAAAAGTTATTGAAATTTTTTTTTTAAACTGAGTTACTGCTGTTGTTCTTGCACCCTGCTGATTTTTTTCATGCTGAATTTTCGAATAGTAAAATAGCTTTTTTTGTTGTTGTTTGTTTAATTGCCATTGTGTTAGAAATTTTGGACTGTATTATGATTAACACATTTTTGAAAACAGAGATTTCGAACCCTCAGGGCTTTGTGAACATTAGTATAGGAAGCCATATCCTCCGCAAGGCGGCTTGTAAAAACATTTGAAATCAAGTAAACATGAGAAACATGACTGTAGAAGAATGTTTACACAAATATATAGGCTACAGCCCCCCTTGTGGCAATAATAGAGGAACGCTGAATAGAAAAAAAACATACCTTGGCCTAAGAGACCTGAGAGACCAACTACAACCAACTGAGACTCTGATTAACATCTCTACATGTGTTATTATTCATGCAGAGGTTTTTTCCTTTTCCTCTGGCCTTGAAATCAGTAAGCTACAAATTCTTTATGGCTGCAGCCTCATCATCCACCATTTCAGACATTTTTTTTATGCAATCTCCTGTTGATGATTCTCCAGTTGGGGCATGAGCAATATGTGTTGAGTTGGCACAAAATACAGTGCTTTGCAGTGATTATAATGTACACACCTGCATTAGAACCACTTCAACCCTCCTGTACCATTACGCAGCTGTGTGAAATGCTGTTTTATAAAACACTCACGTACACTGTTGGGGTTATGTGTTCAGAAATTTTTGGTTAGTTAACCAAAAATAAGTTGTGTAAAATAAGTTACTTTTGCAAATAAATAACTACTCTTATCAATATACACTAATGTTCAATAGATTCAATTTCAATTAAATGATGAATAAACTTTTCAAGTATCATGAAAAAATGTGCTATGGTTTTCACAAAAATATGAAC
>NW_015526095.1:0-947 GCF_001515645.1 Sinocyclocheilus grahami
AAGTTACGAAGCTATGAGAATACTTTTTTGCGCAAAGAAAACAAAGATAACGACTTTATTCCACATTTTCGTCTCTACTGCGTCACTATTTGACGCGCGTTCACGACAGTATCATAACACGAGCATGTGGCGGCACTGAAAATGTGGAATAAAGTCGTTATTTTTGTTTTCTTTGCGCAAAAAAGTATTCTCGTAGCTTCGTAACCTTACAGTTGAACCACTGATGTCACACGGACTACTTTGTCGATCATCTTGGTACTTTTCTGGACCTTGAACGTGGTAGTTACCTTGCTGTCTATGGGAGGGTCAGAGAGCCCTCAGATTTCATCAAAAATGTCTTAAATTGTGTTCCGAAGATGAACGAAGGTCTTATGGGTTTCGAACAGCACGAGGGTGAGTATTTAATGACAGAATTTAAATTTTTGGGTGAATAACCCTTTAATGTTTATAATATCTTCATGCCTTATAGTTGCATATAGCATATTAGAGCTAGATGATAATAGAGTTACATTTTCCACTGTAGTTGTGTGAGGTGTTGTCATCCGGGTCGGTGTCTGATGACGGGATACTGGAGGCTATGAGGAGATGTTGGCAGGACAATCACTATCTCATCTGTCCGCATACTGCTGTAGGCGTGTGGCAGCACTATCACACACCCATCAGACCCGGAGAAAACAGGTCACACACACATGCACACGCTTGACTTATAAGACTATATTTTGTTTAGACCTGAGCCTGTCATATAATTTATCCTATAATCTCTAACTTTGAAATTTTATTCATGAGTTGTTTTTTTTAATGTGAGGACATCCTGCAATGTCTCCAAAGGCAGATTTAGTCAGATTAATATAGACAAAATGTGCATATCTGTGAAAAAGGTGACGATGGGGGGGATTTCAAATAATTTTTTTCTTCCAAAAATTTCTTGGAATCTGCAGCTGAAAGAG
>NW_015526096.1:0-947 GCF_001515645.1 Sinocyclocheilus grahami
CTTTTTTAAGACCTGCATAAATCAAATTAATACAGCATGTCCATTCAGAATCAGAACATGTATCTTATAATCATTAACTTAATTAAACAGGCTGCAGTACATATTCAAGGACTTGATGCTGAATTAAATGCCATACAGTTTATTGAGTAACCAAAATACCAATAATAACTATGAAAAAAGTGCAATAATGCACGATAAGACTGAAATACACCAGGACTCTGATTTTGAAATGTATTACTACTTCCAGTTGTTCATTAAAAGAGATGATATAATAGGTATCCTTACAACAATCTATAACCTATTACAATATAAACACCATAAGGTAAACATTGCATAATGTATCAACAGTAGCTAAATAAAAATAAATGCATGTTCTCCAGGCTCACGCTTTGGGGAACAAGGCTGCATTTTGACTTTGAAATGTGCAGTACTCACACTGATTTAATTAAATCATAACCTTTAAAAGTTTAATAATCATATTAGACTGTATCATGACTATTGCTTTTCTTTTTATGACCTTAAGTGTTATAAAAGTCAAATTAAGACTTCTAGGACCTGTGGGAACCCTGAAGTCAAAAAATGAATTTATAGATTTATAGATGTGAATCAATTGGCCTTGAATAATTTATCTGAAACTGTGCTGTACATTTTTTGGGGGGAGGGGGTGTTTAACTTTAACTGTGGAAAGTTAAAAATTACCCCATCCGTCCGTATGCTTTACTGTAGTTTGGATCGATTCCAATGGCTTGTTCACAGTCTTGAACAGCTCCAGCATAGTTTCCCAGTTTGCTGTAGGCTGCAGCTCTAAAAAAAAATATTTAAATAATAATATAACTTTTCAAACAATAAAAACAATTCGCAAAGAAATGAAACACAAATTTCATAAAAATACTTTTTAAATCATTCTTGGATAATGCAAATACTACAGCATTAAATCTTTTTTTTTT
>NW_015526097.1:0-947 GCF_001515645.1 Sinocyclocheilus grahami
TCTGAAACAAGTGTCACATTTAAAAAAACGTTAGAACATTTCAGAATTTTTTTTTTGTTGCATAAATAATATTTTCGTGCTAACGTTTTGAGAACATTAGCTGAACTAAATGCAGGTTCTATTAACATTACTGGAAGCACGTGTGCTCATAACTTTGAGAGTCTAAAGGCGTTTGTTCTTTCTGTGCGTCTCAAAGCTTTGGCTTCTGAGTTTTATTGGTTGTATGTTGTCTCCATCTGCTGGATGTGGCTGATACATCTAGAAATAAAGCATGCATATTTTTGAATAATTTTCTTCGTAATAATAATAATAATAGAAAATATGGAACAGTGAAATGACTCAAGTAATGATCAGTTTACCTGATAATTACATTTTGACTTTGATGAGCATTAGAGTCAAAAACCCTGAGCTTAGCATTTCATTTCATGAAGAAGACAATCTTTCGCTGAAATTATTAATTCATTGTTAGAAAAAATAAACCTGTTAAAATCAAAAATCAAAACTTAATTGCTTGAATTTTTAAGTAAAATTAAATTTAGTAAAGTATATTAATTACTGATGAAGAATAACTTATAGAAATTAATAAAATTAATCATAGGAATGAATAAAAACAAAGATGTTAAGACTTAAATGATGTTATTCTGATTGTATTCTGGTTATTCGTCTATGTAAGAAATTATTTGTAGCAAAGATTTTGTTATTATATTTTTATGCTATTTTGTGCAATGGATTCATAAAAATAAAACGACTAAATATTAACGAGTAGTAATGTCTTTGATTTGAAAGATAACGTCTTTACTAAAAAATTAATAGAATCTTGTATCTATTTGGCAATAATAAATATTCAATAGCTTTTGTGTAGCCAAAGCTTGTGTTTACACAGAAAATAACTTCGAAAAAACATAAAAACATACTTTCAAGCATATTTTTAAAATATATTTCAAAAT
>NW_015526098.1:0-947 GCF_001515645.1 Sinocyclocheilus grahami
TCATATCCTGAGAATGAATAAAAGTCAAAACGGCTTGCCATACTGTTTTGCTATTTGAGGTCCAGCTTTGAAATGTGGCAGATGTTTTATTGATTGATAGTGATGTGGGAGCCTCTGGTGGTTAAAAGGTGTAAGTTGTCAATTGTGTACACAGATGCTTGTGTCTTTATGTCTTTTTAAATATTCAGAAAGCAAGTCATATTATTTGAGCAAAAATAATAAAAATCATTTTAATACTGACGTAAAGTAACACTATTTACAGTAAATCCTAACAGATCCCAATAATGCTCAATATAAATGAAATCAACGGTATCATATTGGCTAAATCTGAAAAAAAAAACATTTTTTTAGTATACAATAACAATTAAACCATCCATGTACTCCTCTGGTAAATTAGATTCTTACTTTTCAACTACAAGTTTTGGTCTTGTACACCATTCATTCACCTATAGCTTTTGGAAAGCATAAAATACTTAACTCATACTATTTCCATAAGATAACTAATATAAAATAACTAATTACAATGTCCATACCCCCATACATAGTCTCGTAATTTGACATTATCCTGGACATTTTACATCCAAACTCTCTTGCTCATCGCGGGAGGCTGTGGTGGTACATATTGTTTTCTGGTTCAATCAGAAGTTGTTCTGCATGTGGAGGGGAGGGGCTTAGTCTTGGTGGGTGGGGTTTGCGTGTTAAGCTGCTCACTGTGGTGGACAGGAGAGGGGTGGAACGAGAGTAGGATGAGGGGTTGATGGAGGAGAGGGGATGGGGGTAGGGGGGTATCTTCTTCCTGAATGCATATAAGCATCTGGAGAGTGTGCAGAAGGTGGAGACATGTTTGGATAACAAGATGGGCTGAGGGGATCAATAGGGTTGATATAATTACAGGAAGACTCATCTGTTCCCTCAGGGAAATCCTGGAAATAATAATAATAATAATA
>NW_015526099.1:0-947 GCF_001515645.1 Sinocyclocheilus grahami
AAAAAAAAAAAAAAAAAAGAAAAAAAGAAGTTAGGCTACTTGAAATTGTAATAATACTGTATTTCACAATATAGCTTTTTTTTACCGCATTTTTGATCGAATGCAGCCTTGGTGAACATAACAGACGTCTTTCAAAAAAACATTTAAAAAACAACCTCAAACGATAATCTATGCATTGAGTCAAGTCAAAATTAATATTTTTTCCTCCTTACAGATTACAATCTTATCACATTCTGAAGTCTTTGCTGTTTTTAATCACATTGCTCCATAAATGAATTTCTTTCAAGAAAAACAGCAGATAAAAAACTCCAGCAATGTCACACTTCATTCCAGCCCAAAATATCCAATCCATTTTTACCACTTCATGAGTGCGAAACCAGTGCAGACGAACTGAACTCTGAAGTTCTATGGTGCTCTAGTGTGAAAATTCCCTTAAACTAAAACAAAAGTGTCAACTGTCACACCAAAAGACAGACTGAATCACGGCTGACAGACACGAGCATCAGAGCCTGAAGATGATCTGAGCAGCAGCGCTGGAGGAGGAGTCTGAAAAACACACGGCATAATCAAATCCATCGCAGCTCCGCATCAACATGGCTTCGACCTTCAGCGCAGTCCTTCCTTTCAGATAAAACACAGGCATTATTCTTATTGCCTCCATTATGGAAATAAATCCTTCTCTTTATTCGGTCTCTCTGAGTGGATAGTCTGTATCAAATGGGGTCGAGTACAGGCTGGGGACCGTCCTGACTGAGATGGAGCGATTGCTTTATAGCTAGAGGACAGGGATCAGGATGAAAGGAGCAGAGGAAGGAAGTATGGGAGGGCAGGAAAGGAGGAGAGCAGGGCCTGGTGGAAGAAATGTGACGTCCAGTAGAGATTTTGCTAATGTGGTAGATACCGTATATAGGGATGCACCGATATGAAAATTTTGGCCGATACCGATA
>NW_015526100.1:0-946 GCF_001515645.1 Sinocyclocheilus grahami
TTTTTTTTTTAAATAACATTTCAGATATTGCCTTGGCAATAACTATATACACATTTTTTCCAAACACTGTACAGTCAAGACAAACATACACACATTACAGACTCTCACATTCGGTTTCTCTCACATACATTAAATGTTCACTGGAGACCACCAAGGGAGGCTGTGAAAAGCAGGACCAATGTCTTGTTGCAGCTTCCTGCAGGTCGGGCCTTTTGAAGGCAGCACACAGATTGTCAGGGACCTTGTTCACTCATTTCTTCCTGGTATGGGCCAGGGTTGGGAACAACATCTTCAAAAAGTATTTTCAGCAGGGCGTCCACGGTCTAAAATGAAAATATTATTTTTGAAAGGTACAATTTTTTTTCAATCACATCCTGATAAACAAACAGCAGTATCATGAGTAAAAAATAAAATAAAAACACCACTCAATTTGCTAAAAATAAAACCAAGGTATTACTTGCTTAAGGTCTGAATCATGGTTTGGCTATTGTGTTAGGGCTTGATTAAAAACAGGCATTCTCATGTTGATCAACCAATATCAATTCCTTAATCTCTAGAATCTTTTAGTCTATGCCATTTTCAGTTGATGAATGAACATAACTGTTGCTCACATCACAGCAAGTTTTGTGCTTGCTTTTGATATGATAACATGAAAACTGACACTTTCACAACACAAAATATGAACATTACCGTTTCAGCAGTCTTTATTGCAAAATTGTAATCCTGGTCCTCATGACAAACTGCTGTGTGACTGACACAAAGGTTCCGATCACAGATTTGTTGACAGTGCAGGTGTGCATGCATGTGGAGAACTTTCTAAAGAGGTCTAGCAAGATGTCCTCGTACACCATGTATTTAGATGCACTGTAGAGGGGTTGGCAAACCCTAAACAGAAAGTAGGACAAACACATTAGTACTATAAACTAATTAAGTCACACACAGTCTA
>NW_015526101.1:0-946 GCF_001515645.1 Sinocyclocheilus grahami
TACTAGTCAGTCACTATATTCTTTCATGACATAATATTCATTTTTGGGTGAACTAGTCTAATAGTACTATAGTAAAGTTTTATATGTTTTGGGCATGCTAGTACTGTATCATATAACCTTTTTTTAATTTTGGTTGTTTTCTCCAACAACTACCAGCAGTCATATTTAATCTGATTCATGCAGTCTTCATTGTTGCATATATAAAATAACTGCACAGAGGAACTGGTTCAAAGTTGCATATCTCTGTCTCTTTCACCCATGACACACAGAATTACATGGGCCTCAGCTTCAGAGGAGAGATGACAGAGCTGGTTTTGCATGCTCTGTGTTCTCTCCTCTGAGGAGTGCCGCCCATGTATCTTCAAAGAGAGTTTGCTGTCTCACACCTCCCCACTCCCTTCCCACGTTTTATTTTTTGCTCTCTTGAAGACGCATACAATGAGAACGACCTCATGCTCTATTGGAAGAATGGGAACGATTCATTAAGGACTGACGAGATTGCACTCTCGCAGTTTTTTATTGAAGAATTCCACCCTTCCTTCGGGCTAGCCTTCTACAGCAGCACCGGTATGTGTGCTTCACTTCCTCCTGCATGCTTTTATTACCGTACTACCATGTGCTTCATTACAGTGAACCAACAGAGAGTCCAGGGAATGAGATTTCCCAGCATTCTTGGCTGAAACGGTTGGATATATGCAGTGTTTTTCTTTCCCTTGATTTCTTGGGTCACTTTCAGGAAGCCTGTTACCCCAAATCTTAGATAAACATTTACATTAAAAAAAATTATTTCAAATAAATGTTGAAATAAATGTGTCATAGTTTTCACAAAAATATTAAGCTGCACAATTGTTTTCAACAATGATAATAATAAGAAATGTTTCAGCCTCATGTCATTAGCCCCTTTCACACATAAAGTATTTATTGGTAAATTACCATTAAAGGGGTC